>NW_026459000.1:0-74770 GCF_021730395.1 Mercenaria mercenaria
TAAAATTCACCAAAGGCTTCAGCAGTTTTTTTTCTTTTTTCGAAAAATTACAAATTTTCTTGAAAGAATTAAAAGGCAGATCTTAGCTATTTTTTGAGTCAAAAGCGCTTGTACCAGGGCATTTTTTCTCTTTTACAAATAAGTATTAACGGGTTTCAAAAAGAGAAAAAAGTGGTTTAGTGAATTTGTGTGTTTGCCAAAATGAAGGTTTAATTGCATGAGTCTTGGGAAAAAAAATCGCTGTACTGGATAAAAAGAGTTTTAATGCGAGCCGTGCTTTGTATGTAAAGGGTTTTTTTTGGCCCCATTTGTTAAATTTAGCGTCAGGGTGTACTAATTTATAAATCATTTAGCTTTTGCTAATTTTATTTTGCTTTAAGACAATTCGTTTAGTAGCCCGGGGGGACTATTCCAATTTTTAGACCAGGGTCGGACATTTTATTTGATGACCCTGGTGGGGAATTTGCTTTTGCTAAATTTTAATTTTTTACGACCCTGGGGGCAACATTTCTATATAGAATACAAACGAAAAAGTACGACCCCGAAATTAACTAAATCCCTTTTGCTTTTAAGGGCAATAATTAGTACGACCCGGGTCGACATTTTCCAATAGAGACCCTGGGTCGACTACCCTTACTTTTAAGACAAATTTGGAATTTGTATGACCCCGATTAAAATAAATTATTTAGCTTTAAAAAATTCGAATTTGTACGACCCGGGTCAGACTATTAGTTAGTAGACCCTGGGTTTAGAATATCAAATTAGTTTAAAACAATTCGGAAATTGTATGCCTGAAATTAAAATAAAACTTTTTTTGTTTAAAACAATTGAAATTTGTACACCCTGGGTCGGACTATTCCAATTGTATACCCGGGTCGACATATTCAATAGCTTTAAGACAATTCGGGAAATTTTGACCCTGAATTGATAAAAACCTTTAGCTTTAAAACAATTTGAATTTGTACACCCCGAGCGGACAATTCCAATTATAGACCGGGTCGGACATTTCCAATTTGCTTTAAGCAAATTTGAAAAGTATGACCTTTATTACCCCTCTTTTGTCGACCCCGGTGGGGATAGTTACAATTAGTATGACCCCGGGTCGGGCATTTTACAATTAGTATGCCCTGGGTCGGACATATTCCAATGTCTGACCCCGGGTCGTATAAAAAAGGGAAATATTTAAGCTATTTTGACCGGGGCATACTAAATATGATTTCCCACCCCGGGGGCGTACTAATGAAAAAAACTTTTGCTAAATTTTCAACCGGGTCTCTAATTGGAATATGTCCCCTGGGTCATATAAACGAATTGTTTAAAGTAAATCGGCATTTTCGACCCCAACGTAGCCATACATCGGGGGTAGGTAAAAAAATTACTATTTAAAATAAAATGTAATGAAACGTAAATGGGAACTTAGAACCAGTTTTTTTAGGATGCCAAATTGGCGTCTTTATTTTTGTAACATTACCACGTTTGACAAAGTTATATGGATTTTGACTCCGGGATTAGACATTGTGCTCGTAATTTGTCGATATATTTAAATCTGAGAACACTTCTGGCGTTCTGTTCTCAAAAGGAGACTAGTTCCATATGAATTAATCATTATCTTATCCATGGCAGCTGTATTTGACTACCGTTAATGAAGTATGAACTCTATATCGCGTACTTTCTGGGAGCGGCGGGGCATGTTAGTATGGATAAGACTACGGCGGTCGTTGATAAGTACGAGAACAGAACGCCAGAAGTGTTCTCAGATTTAAAATATATCGACAAATTACGAGCACAATGTCTAATCCCGGTGTCAAAATCCATATAACTTTGTCAGACGTGGTAATATTACAAAAATAAAGACGCCAATGTGAGGTCACAGGTTGGTATCATAAAACTGGTTCTAAGTTTCACATCTTACGATTCATTATATATTTTAAACTAGAAAAT
Organism: Mercenaria mercenaria; assembly: GCF_021730395.1. Lineage (NCBI taxonomy): Eukaryota > Metazoa > Mollusca > Bivalvia > Venerida > Veneridae > Mercenaria > Mercenaria mercenaria. The sequence goes on from NW_026459000.1 coordinate 1,942, forward strand.
GTCTCTGTAGGCCCCCCCCCCCCCACTGGTACTTTTGTCACAAATAAGGGGGAATAATTCAAATGTTTGCAGTGTTAATGGGGTATAGCCTAAACAATCATTTTATGAAAAGGATTCATTATTCTAGGCCATACATTTTTGAGCTATGAGCATCACAAACAAAAATCCACTATTTTGGCTATTTCAATGGCCATAATTCTGTAATAAGCGCTAAGATTCTCAAGAAGAATGACAAGTGTGCAAGGTAACATTATGATAAAGACTCTGGCAAGGTTTCATGAATTTACATCAAATACTTTTTCAGCTAGGCACATAATGAGGTGAAAATGTGCATTTTCTACTATTTCAGGGGCCATAACTTTAAAAATAGGAAAAGGAGCCAGTCAAAAAATAACAGGTGTGCAAGTTTATATTATGATAAAGACATGCAAATTTTCATCCATTTATATCATATACTTTTTGAGCTAGGTGCATCACAAGGTGAAAATGTGCATTTTTGACTATTTCAGGGGCCATAACTCTAAAAATAGTGGGCAGAAGCAGACAAAAAATAAGAGATGCACAAGTTCATATCATGATAAAGACTCATGCAAGGTTTAATCAATTTATATTACATACTTTTTAGTTAGGCGCGTCACAAGGTGAAAATGTGCATTTATGACTATTTCAGGGGCCATAACTCTGGATATAGGGGGCTGACCCAGATGAAAAATAGGAGGTGCCCAAGTTCATATCATGATAAAGACTCATGCAAGGTTTAACTAATTTATATTAAATACTTTTTGAGTTAGGCGCGTCACAAGGTGAAAATGTGCATTTTTGACTATTTCAGGGGCCATAACTCTGAAAATAGGGGCACACCCAGATTAAAAATAGGAGATGCGCAAGTTCATATCATGATTAAGACTCATGCAAGGTTTCATGAATCTACATGAAATACTTTTTGAGCTAGGCGTGTCACAAGGTGAAAATGTGCATTTTTGACTATTTGAGGGGCCATAACTCTGGCAATAGGGGACAGAGCCAGACGAAAAATAGGAGGTGCACAAGTTCATATCATGATAAAGACTCAGGCAAGGTTTCATCAATTTATATCAAATACTTTTTGAGCTAGGCGTGTCACGAACAAGTGCACGGACGCACGGACAAGACCAAATCTACATGCCCCCACAACTCATGGGGGAAGGGGGGGGGGGGGGTGCACAAAATATGTAATTTATTTAATACCTACCCCGATGTCTATCACTTTTGCCGTCAACCGCCAATTACATTATCCAACCGCTGCCGTATTACTTGCGTACACGGGGTACGTACCATTGTAACATAGTTTGTTTGTTTCTGTTGGGTTTAACGCCGTTTTTCAATAGTATTTCTGTCAGGTATCGGCGGGCAGTTAGCCTAACCAGTGTTCCTGGATTCTGTACCAGTACAAACCTGTTCTCCGCAAGTAACTGCCAACTTCTCCACATGAATCAGAGGTGGAGGACAAATAATTTCAGACACAATGTCGTTTATCAAATCGTCACGGAGAACATACGCCCCGCCCGATGATCGAACTTACGACCCCGCGATCCGTACGTAGACCAACGCTCTACCAACTGAGCTTAGCGGGCGGGCTGTAACATAGATAATAGTAATCTATCTTTGGTATATTCGCCGTCACGATGAACGAATCAAAGAAAAATAATTTATTTGATTTTGGTTGGTTAAAGAGTGAGGGGAATTTGAATTAAAAGAGCCAGTAGGGGACACAGAATTCTAATAAGATTGCGATGAGGCCATTTTCACAGAGGATAGTATTACGTATTCCTGATTTTCAAGATGTGTCCAATTTTGCCTCCTGACATTATTGTTATCTTTGAATGTACACGGGCTGTAAACACTGGCTCCCACTCTTTATGGAAGTGAGTTGAAAAAAGAGCCAGTGATACTTCCGAGGCGGCGCTAATGACCGGAACTACACGAGAAATGTAAACAAAGACAGAGGGTGAGTTTATTTTTTACTTTCTGTAACAAATTTAAGTCCTTATTTCATGAAAAAAGGGGCAATGTTATTCCACTCAGAATGGTTTAAACTTCTTATGTATGTAGGTCAATCTGCAGAGCGAAGGCATTTCTTGACGTGAGAACTTTTGAAAGTTGTGAAATAGAACCGAATTAAACCGAAAGTGGACATACGTGTATGTATTTCGCCCCAATTTACACAAGTCAGAGATTTCAAAGTCATCGTTCGGATGCTGTTGAAAAGAATGTCTTATTACTGTATAAACGACGTGATTTGTTGGCGGATTACTATATACCGTCTATGTGTATTTTGGCCAAGAGGAGGAGCCAGCGACACAGAGGAGGCGCTTGGATTTTAGCAACAATCAACCAAAATACTGTTTTGATAACAAAGGGGAAAAATCAAAGTGTGGTCCCGATGGGTTTCAACTGGAGAAATGGAAGAAATATATTCAGTCCAGAGCTTTAACCTCTGGGCTACGGAGTCAACCGAAACCCCAAACTCGTCAAGTATACCTTGCATAAAATATTTAACGCAAATTTTCATTTGGAAATTTATATCTAACTGTGGCCAGATCTTTGATGCAGCGATAATACTGTTAACTCATTGTCAACATGAGAATACCTTCAGCGAAGGCGGAGTCGAGGCTGACACTTGTCTCCGTATGTTCAAAATATTACCACTGTGGGGAAACGGACACCGGATATAGCTCAGAAAGTGGTAAGTAAATAAACGTTTGATTTTGACACACAAAATTAATCTTTTTATTCTATTTTATTATGATATATTTATCAAAATCGACGAGTTTCGAATAGCTTCATCCTATGCAATATACAACTATGATGGAAATGTGTCTCCTCTCTTATATAATGGCATAATTCTCGCTGAAAGTTGCCTGATCGCTCAGAAATGTTTAGTAAGGTTGTAGATTTCAAACATAAAACAACAAATAGAAAATAAGAATAAAAACTGAATCGAGGATTTTATTGTAATTACATCGTCCAGTATTGTGTAAGATATCAATATGATATGTTTTGTTGTTACGGAGATATCCATATATATTTTTTAGACTTGAAAGTGTACTGGGATAGATGAAGCAAATAAAATAACTGCACAGGGGATAGCTATTAAGTGGACTGAGGACAGTAACGATGTATTTTGAATAATGAGACTGTGATAATGATTACGGCTTTTTACCTCTATGCAAAGTCAGGTGTGGGGAGGGGATGCTAGACATTTCGACCCCAAGACATCTCAACCCCAAGGCACTTAGACCCCAAAATTGAATTTCCTTGGACATTTAGACCCCAAAGACATTTCGACCCCTCAAAAATATGTTTATGCTTTGATCAAATAATACATTTAGTATTAATACCTGTATGTATATAAAATGATGTAAATATATTTTGTGTGTGTGTGTGTGTGTGTGTGTGTGTGTGTGTGTGTGTGTGTGTGCAGTTTGTTAGTATTGTACACAATTAAATACTCGTAACTATTGATTTAATCTAAAATATAGTTTATTCTATTTAACAATCAACAGAAATGTTTACACCTGGTTGATGAGGTGTTTGAAGCATAGCACAGTTAATCCTTTAACACCCCATTAATTGATCAATGTTGTCTATTGTCTATTTGTGGTCGTTAAAGGCTAAATAACGCAGATATACTAATAACTTTACTATTTCATGTTTAACGAAAGTGCGAACATTCATGCAAGACACTCTGAAAATTCCAGAGGACAAGATGAAGCAAGTGCAAATAGAGCGTGCAAAGTATGAGAGAGAATGTTCCTGAAGATTCCGAGTATTTCATGCACGATCACTACCCACCTTCTGTAGCAGCTCAGAGACAGAAGCTTATTCCCATAATGAAAAAGGCGAGAGCTGATAAGAAAACTGCGTATATCAAGTATAACAAACTGATTGTGGACGACAAAATCTACACCGACGGTCCGTATGGCAGAATAGAATAGGTCGTACAGGAGAATGATCTAAACATCTGTGTCTGGAATTGTCACGGTGTTACTACAGAAAAGTTTCAGAATGAGGAATTTAAAAGTTATTTAGAGAATTTCGATGTCGTATTCTTTGTTAGAATCGTGGGCAAGTAAGAAAACTGTGTTAAATATAAAAGGGTATGAAACGCAAAATTTATATAGAAAATTTCAGAATAAAAGAGCACGTAGAAACAGTGGTGGAATAATATTGCTAATAAAAGCGTCATTTAAACAGGGAATATCTATTATTAAAAATTAATTTGATACTATAATCTGGATTAAGTTAGATAAAAATATTTCGTTTCATGAAGACGTGTTTATTTGTGGAGTTTATATTTGGGGCGAAGGTTCGCCTGCCTATAATGTAGTTAACTGTAACTTGTTTGAAATTTTGGAATCAGATATTAATGTTTTCCAAGAAAAGGGTAATGTTTTCATTGCTGGAGATTTTAATGGAAGAGTTGGACTTAAACACGATTTCATAGACTATGATGTCTCGGTGACTGGGTTAGATCCCAAAGAATACGTCCCTGATAAACCATTAAAGCGGACATCAATGGACACGGTGCATAACTCCCAGGGATTACAGATCATTGACTTATGCAAGTCGGCAGGTTGCCGAATATGTAACGGACGCCTTGAAAGTCACGGAAATTACACGTTCGTGTGCCCTACAGCTTGTAGTGTAATAGATTATCTGTTGTGTAAAGAAAACGATTTTTCACTTATTAATTCATTCAAAATACGTGATTTCAGTGAGTTTTCAGACCATGCGCCGTTAGAATTTTCTATAGCTTGTGACAGATTAAAACATCAGACGAATTTATCAGACGATATCCGTTACGGTCAACGTATTATATGGGACCCAGAGAAACGGGTAGAGTTTAGAAATTCACTCATTTCAAAATTACCACAGTTTAAGGTACATTCTATAGCCAAAATATCGACATTTTAGTGTTTGTCTTTACAACCATTTTGCGAATTTTTACTAAAGAGTGCACATTTTGATAAATGAAACGCCCATTGAAAATGATTAAGCTCTCTTTTGAAGAATATATCTTGAGAAGTAAATACCAAATTTTACCTGAAAATCCGGACAGAAGACAGAAAAAATATTTTTTGGTGGTCATGTTTTTTTTTCAAAATCGACAGCTACTACACGCAAGCAGTATTCTGTCTAAAATGGTGACCAAAACTTACCTAGATAAAATATCTACTTCCAGCGAGCAATCAGTTTTTAAATAAATTTGACGAAAAGGCCTGTTAGAGTCGATCATTTCAGATAATTTTTATTTTCTCTTTTTTTCATACATCATCATTTCACTATTGATTTGAGATAAACATGTGTATGTATGACAAAAATCCATATCAATACAAGGGGAATACACATAAAAGTCAGATGTGACAATTTTATTTTTAGAAACGGTTGCGGTCACAAAGTAATTGACAGAATAAAATGTAAATTTCAGCATATTTTTTCACACGAAAATGTGTTTGTGCGTAGAAATGTGATCAGGCTGAGCACATGGCCTTATGGATTACATAATTTTCGGCACTTAACGTAAAAACAGTTAAAGGACAGGATTCACAAACATTAAATTTATGATTAAATCTACATTCGATACATTACGCATATGAATATAATTCACGATAGTATCGCATATGGAAAATAACTGGAATAAATCTGGACTATTTCCTTCGGATGTTTATATGACTGTGCTGTCAAATGGCCTCCCATGTGTTTACATATTTTGACAGGTCGAGTTGCTCTGGTAGGAACGACGGTAAGTGCAATATATATAAATTAATCATTTTGCAACGAGTTTAAAACATGGTTGTTAATCAGTCGTCTGTATTTCAAGACCTGGAAATGATTTGCCCAGTCATAACCATTTAAACGTATGTTCTGGGTGGAGAACATAGCATATGTAGACGTGTATCACTGTCACCAGAGTTTATCATTAGATGCAATTTAACGCATTGTTTCATAGATAGTTAATCGATCAGAATGGGTCAATGGGTTATTGTCAAAGCAAACAAAAACGTTGATGTACTTTTTGCATTCAAACTGACATGATTTGAAACTTAGAAAGAAGACGACCAGAAACTCTCTGCATAAAACTGATTGGACGTGAGGCTGAATCATCCGGTTAGTAACGTTAATTACGGTGCATTTTATTCGTCTTGTGTTTGTTTCAGATGAATGAATACCTGCACCATGTAAAATAATGTAATTTGTAAACTGTTGGAACCTATGCTTGGCGCGCACATTTCTTATTCAACAGGAATGCATGATGGCGACCAAAGTACAGAAAGGTAAATGTCAATATCCTATATACAGTATTTTTGTATGAAAAAGAAACGATGTCTGTAAGTAAGCCAAAGAAAGGACACCTCTGCTTAGCTGACAAGGTCAAGGGTCTGGATGAAGCATGGCCATGCACTAAAATATCAACAAATTTATAGAAGTTGAATGACAATGACATATATTACACCAGATTTAATTAATAAACAGTATAGATCTACAGTAATAATTATTTTTCATGGCATGCAGTTGTTCAACTACATTTATACATCAGCTCTGCTGTAGACCTACAGAATAAACTTAATTAAAGATGTGAATCTACATGAGTAGTTTTAAAACACATAAATTCACACTTGTCAAGATTCCATACAATGGCGGTTGACGTTTGAAATTTGAAATTTTGGTGTGAACATTATTTTAAAAAGTGGTAAATCAGAAACATTTAAATCCAAACAGATCGAGTACATGTGGTAACACGTATGTCAACGAAGCAGAATAGAAAACGTCAGAAGGTTCAAAAAGATTCAAATTCAAGTGATACCGAGGATCCTGTGATAACAATGGCGACCAGTGCCGATGTAAACAATAAAAAAGGATCGAAAAAGGGATCAAAACCACCTACCTCGGTACCAAATAGTCTTCCTCCTGGTGTAAAAACTGTGTCTAATGCTAAAACTAGTGCCAATTTTCCACTGAATTCTACCATGAGCCCGCACGCAGCGTCGTTCGTGTTCCCCGTGAGCAGTGTACCCCCGAACCCGTTTGGCGTGATCCAGTCCCCATCCAGCACAACATTCGAATCACTATCTTTCGTTAAAACTTGACAATGTTCTTAGTAAATTATCCAAACTTGAAACAATCGAATCACAACAAAAACACTGATATTATCAAAACTCACTACCATATAGAGGCAGACATTGCAAAAAATAGGTCACAAATATCTGAAACCAAAACACAAATCTAAGACGTTGCTAACAGGCAAACATTCCTCTGTGATAGATATGATGATGTGTTGAAAAAAAAACTGCCTCACACGATGAAAACTTGAAAAAACTACATGGTGAGCTAAACGTTTTGACTGAAGATAATAAGAAATTGCATAAACAAAATAAACAGCTTCAGGAAGATGTAACTGATGTCCGTTGCCGTTCTATGAGAGACAATTTAGTAATGTTGGGTACTGAGCACCCACTTCTGTTACAAGATTCGATTGGCGGTGCCCCACCAACCGAATCCCAGGAAAGACTAGGCCCATAATCTGTAACTTTGACACTGATTCGAAGCTAGTGATAAAGCAAGCACTCAAAAATGTGACTCTAAAATCTTCAAACTTTGCAGTCTTTGATCAGCTTCCAAAAGATGTTCAAGCCTGCAGGAAAGACCTCGTCCCAAAGATGGTACAAGCCCGCGCTAAAGGACACACGGCCTATCTCTTCCGAGATAAGCTGTACATAAACAATGTACTTTATTGCCCTGACCCCGATCCCTCTTCTACGTAGGACGGGGGAGAAGAGTGTGACCTGACTATTTTATCTTGGAATGTCTAAGGGTTAAAGAACTGTCTTACTGATAATGATTTTATTGATTTCATGTCTAATTTTGATTTAATTATTTGTAGTGAAACTTGGCAATGTAAATCTGATGTTTTTGAGCTTCAAGGTTACACGACTATCGGTGTACCTAGACCTGAGAGTATTTCAGTAAATCGAAGATGTTTTAGAGGTCATGGAGGTATTTGTTTATTTGTTTGAGATAAAATTTATCAAGGAATCACTGTATTAGAGGATGATAGTGGTTTTATCTTGATTAAACTATCAAAAGGTTTCTTTCATCTTGAGCATGATATATGTATTTGCTTTACCTATTTACCACCTAACGATTCTGTATATTTTAGAATGCATGATATTGGTTACTTTGAAGTGCTGGAAAATTATGTAAGAAAATATGTTGATTTATACAGAGTTTGTGTAATTGGCGATCTTAATGCTAGAACAGCAGATCGTTCAAATTTTCATTGAATCGACTACTTTATTTGATAGATATGTGCAAACTATTGACACTAACTCTGTGGAGTGCCCATTTGATTTATCAGACAGAAAAAGTGAAGATCATGTTTGTAATGCATCTGGTTTAAAGCTACTTGATATATGTCGTATCTCTGATTTGAAAATTATTAATGGTCGTAAGGGTGACAATGCTGATATTGGCAGGTTTACTTTCCTGTCGACACTTGGCAGAAGTGAAGATTATGTGATAGCATCTTACCATTTATTTCCAATTATATCCGATTTTATTGTTCATGACAGTTTCACATATTGTGCATATGTTCCAGTTCAAGTCAACTTTAAAGTTGAATTTTCCAATAAAATTGAGAATGTCAAATTTGATAATGTACAAAAACTTGTATGGGATGTTAACAAAGTAGATGCTTATAATGATATATTGCTAAATGATTGTGACAAATTGAACGATATTGTATCTCAAATCACGTCGTCAAATGTATCCATTAGTGATGGTGTAAAAACTTTTGCAAACGAACTGTACAGTGTAGCGTATAAGATATTTGGTGTAAATAAAACTGTATATTCAATGACACATAATAGAAAAGATGAAAATCCGTGGTTCACGGGCGATTGTTATACCGCTAAGCATGAATTAAACAGGGCAAATGAAAATTATTTTGTGGTTATTAATAAACGTAGATTTTATAGAAATGTTCAATGTAAAGCTAAATATGCATATGCACGTAAACAAAGGTCTGAGCTACATATTGCATAAAAAATAACCCAAAATTTATTTGGGATTTAGTACGTAAATACAAGAAAAAATGTAAAAATAATTCAAACCTGTCAGCGAATGACTTTTATGAGCATTTTAGGTCTCTTTTTTCTGATAATGATGTTTTTATGGATCAAAATGTTGAAAATACTGTAAATGATGATACTTTAAATACCAATATTGTAGAAATGCTAGATTGTGCTTTTACTATTGATGAAGTTACTAAAGCTATTGGCACTTTGAAACGCCAAAAAAGTGCGGGGGAAGATATGTTAATTCCTGAAATATTTTTAGATTCATATTTTAGCCCCATTATTGTGTAAGTTGTTTAACTTCATGTACACTAATTGTGTTTACCTAGAATCTTGGACAAAAGGTATTATTGTACCCGTACCAAAAAAGGGTGACTTGAACAATGTTGACAATTATCGGGGTATTATGTTAACTAGTATTTTCTCAAAGATATTTTCGCAAATTCTAGATACTAGAGCACGTACTTTTGTTGAAAATAATAATGTTTTAAGTGATTGCCAGTATGGATTCAGGCAGAAACGTAGTACTATAGATTGTATATATGTATTGCAGTCATTATTAAATAGATTTATTCAGCATGAAAAAAGGAAGTTATATTGTGCCTTTGTTGATCTCAAGAAGGCGTTTGACCTAGTTTACAGAAATGGAATTTGGTTTAAACTGCTTCAGTATCAATTATCATCTAAATTTATAAACATGTTGAAAACAATATATCAACCTGTTAAATCATTTGTGCGGTCAAATGGTAATATGTCCAAATATTTTGACAATTACATGGGTGTTAAACAAGATGAGACGTTATCTCCCTTACTGTTTATATTGTTCATAAATGATATGGAAGAAAATGTCAAAGATGATAATGCTGATTTAGTAACGCTAGATGAGATGCAGATTTTTATGCTGCTTTTTGCAGATGACACAGTGTTGTTTTCATACTCTTTAGCTGGTTTGCAGACATTACTTAATAAATTACATATGTATTGTTTAAGATGGAACATCACTGTTAATACTTCTAAGACTGTAGCAATGGTTTGTAAACAAGGTAACAGACTTGAAAATTTCAATGTATATTATAAAAATGTTAAACTTAATGTTGTCAATAAATTTTGTTATTTAGGTGTGATATTATCAAGCAATGGAAAGTTTTATAATTTTTTAATTCAGAAAACATTATCTGGACAAGCATTACGTGCTTTATTTACACTTAATTCTTTATTTGATGTAGTATCTTCAGCTGTTTCTGAAAAATTGAAATTGTTCGATGCTATGATTTTACCAATTTTAAACTATGGTTGTGAAATATGGGGATTTCATAAAGCCCCAGATATTGAGAAAGTATATATTAAGTTTCTTAAACAAATATTACATGTTAGACAACAGACAACAAATGTTACTGTGTACGCTGAACTTGGAAAAGTTCCCCTTGATATTATTAGAAAAGAGCGTATTCTTAGGTACTGGAGTAAAATTGTGAATTCTCCAGATACTCTGATGTATAAATGTTTACTAGATAGTAAGTTAAAAAATGTTAGTAATTCATGGGCTTTACTGGAAAATTTAGGTTTTGCATATTTATGGAACGATATGGGTATTACTAAGCATCAATTAAATGATGTAACTGAAAGGCTGTATTGTCAATATTATCAAAACTTTTATGCTATGGTTGATACTATGCCAAAACTGAGAACGTATAAAATTGTAAAAGATTGTATAGGCTTTGAAAAAATAGTTATCATGTGTCAAAACAGACGCATATCGTATAGCATTAACCAGACTAAGATGCTCTGCTCATAGACTGGCAATTGAAGAAGGTCGTTTTAGAAATGTAGAACAAGATAACGGAAAATGTATATATTGGTACATGAATGCTATAGAAAATGAATATCACTTTGTACTTGTATGTCCACATTACCAAGAAATAAGGAATGCATGTGTTCCTAAATATTATTGTCATTGGCCTATATCACAGAAATTTAAAACACTATTTACTATTCAACAGTCAAGTGTTTTAAATGAATTAGCTAAGTTTATATATTTAGCAAACATAAAACTTGCTGGTTATACCGATTAATTGTATAGTTTACTGTGATTTATTACATATGCTGTTCACTTTGTTTAAACGTAACATACAACTTTATTTTGCTTGGCCTTGACCACAATTTGATTTTCAAGTTTTACCTGGCGATGTACTATAATTATATTTGTCCGATATATATTTGACCTCTTTTCAATAACTATTAATCCGTCATTCATGATCCAGTCTAAAATTAGCCGTTTGCAGATAAGGTTGTGTGCGTACGAATTCATGTGTAACGTTTAAAGTTATCATTGTATAGTGTCGAAAATCGTTATATTTCATCATTCATTGTAAATTGTCCATACTCTTCTCATGTTTCTTTGTCGCCGCTTATGTATGCATAGTTGAAGAACTGTATATATGTTCACATGCCTAATAAAACATTGAATTCCCCGGCCGCGTCATACCAAAGACGTAAAAGATGGTACTAGTAACTTCCTCGCTTGGCTCTCAGCGTTAAGACGATAGTGCTAGGACTGGTCAGCCCGGTGTCAATATAATGTGACCCACTATAAAGTTGGGCATTATGCTCACTGCTACAAATAGACACCGTCGTTTATATGACTGAAAAAGTGTTGAAAAAGGCGTTAAACCCGAACACACACACACACACACACAAATTGAATTGAATTGTTAATTTCCTTATACTAATAGTTTTTTTATACTGTACTTATTTCAGATGAAGATGTAAATTGATCCAAAGAAATAATAGGACAATGAATGCTATAATTACCAAGAAGAAGACTGCTAAATTTATACACCATTTTTATATAGGTAGGTGTCTGTGTTTTGAAAATAAATGTGACATTTAGCATTTATTAAACAAACTATAATAATTGATTTTAGATTTATGTATTTCTCAAAATCATGTTTACTATAAAGTTTCAGCAATTGAATTTTAAAGAGAAAAAACAGTTAATTGTGAAAGTAAAATTTATGTTAATATAAATGTGCATGTTGGTCTTTTATTTCAGTTACAGTATGATATGGTGAATAAAAACCCTCAATGCAGCCTTATGGAGATTTGGCTAGACCATGAAAAGTAGACATCTAAAAGGTACAGGATAGTTTAGTGCTGCTTTTATTAAACTCTTTCATGTATATACTAATAATCAGTTCAAATGAAACTTGGTACACAACATCAGCATGAAGTGGACATGCACATATTGTCATGACTATCAAATTTGATTATTTGTTTCTTCAGTTAATATGCCATTTTTTAAAAATTATTATGCATTAAAACTCCTTCTGCAGATTCCATCAGATTCAAATGGATCATAGTATACTTCATGGCCAGGCTCCTCCCCCACTTTCTACCCAATACCCTTGAAACTTGTTGTACATCTTTACCACAAATGTCAGGGCCTTTATCTATTTTAGGGGTGTTATGCCCCCTTTTAAAATATAAACAATTATATTTGTATTTAATGTACATCTCTCCTACAGTTTTCATACTGTGTCACAATGGGAATGTAAGTTGATATGAAATTATCAACATGACAGTAGGCATGCACATATTGCAAGACTTCCATTTTAGGTTACTTTTTCTTGAGTTATGTCCTTTACTTTAAAATACACAAATACACTTGTACATTGTGTAGGCTTACTCACAGTTTCAAACAATTCAAAAGAAATTTAGTATACATTATCGGCATGAAGGGACCATGTGCATAGTGTTAGTTGAAAATGAAGATGTATGAAGACATATAGACAAATTTATATCATCTGTTAAAAGTAGGGTACTGTTTTACCACTTCTTAATAAAGTCATGACATTTTCTTAATAATAATTTTCTTAATAATATCTTTCAGACTGATATTGTTATAATTCTAAGATATAACATTTTACATTTTGTATTATAAAATTTGTGGTTTTTATGAACAAATGAAACATGTAAGATTTATACTTTCTCATTTCAGATGCTCATCCAAAGGGCCACAAGTGTTTGAAGCACTGGTCAACAAAAATTGAACTATTAGATGGATCATACAGAATGTACAATCATATTTTCCAGAATCAGAGAAATGGAAATATCGAGTATTAGGAAGAAAGAAAAATATGCATCATGCATGAAGTACCTGCCTTAGATTAATTTTCAAAATACATTGAAATCTCACAATTGCTGATTGCATAATACATATAGAAGTTAAGAAAGGTGTTCTCTTCTCCAGTCAATACTGCAACAACATTGTTTTTTTTGGTTTTTTTTTCTTTTTAGCTCACCTGTCACTTAGTGACAAGGTGAGCTTTTGTGATCACCCTACGTCCGTCGTCAGTCCGTGCGTGCGTCCGTGCGTCCGTCCGTCCGTCCGTCAACAATTTCGTGTCTGCACGATAGTGGTTTCATTTATGATTTTATTTTAACCAAACTTGCACACAACTTGTATCACCATAAGATCTCAGTTCCTTTCTTGAACTGGCTAGATCCCATTATGGGTTCCAGAGTTATGGCCCCTGAAAGGGCCAAAATTAGCTATTTTGACCTTGTCTGCACAATAGCAGCTTCATTTATGATTTGAATTTAATCAAACTTACATAAAACTTGTGTCACCATAAGATCTTGATTCCTTTCTTGAACCAGCCAGATCCCATTATTGGTTTCAGAGTTATGGCCCCTGAAAGGGCCAAAATTAGCTATTTTGACATTGTCTGCACAATAGCAGCTTCATTTATGATTTTATTTTAACCAAACTTGCACACAACTTGTATCACCATAAGATCTTGGTTCCTTTCTTCAACTGGCGAAATTCCATTATGGGTTCCAGAGTTATGGCCCCTGAAAAAGCCAGAATTAGGTATTTTGACCTTGTCTGCACAATAGCAGCTTCATTTATAATTTGAATTTAATCAAACTTGCACAAAACTTGTGTCACCATAAGATCTCGGTTCCTTTTTTAAACCGGCCAGATCCCTTAATGGGTTCCAGAGTTATGGCCCCTGAAAGGGCCAAAATTAGCTATTTTGACCTTGTCTGCACAATAGCAGCTTCATTTATGATTTGATTTTAACCAAACTTGCACACAACTTGTATTACCACAAGATCTTGATTCCTTTCTTGAACTGGCCAGATTCCGTCATGGGTCCCAGGGTTATGGCCCCTTAAAGGTCCAAAATTGCCTATTTTGGGTTTTGCAGCCATATAGATACTTCATTTATGGGTTTTTTTTAAACAAACTTCCAAAATATCTTCAACAACAATAAATCTTGGATTCCATGACAAATCAGATCCTATTGTAAGTTCCAGAGTTATTTTATATCTGATTACCTCCCCTGATTGTAATCAAAATGGATTTATATCAGTAAGTACTTATAGGACTTATTTGAAATTTCATTATTGTCTTTAGTTGGACTGAGCCAATCAGGGTAGATAACTATGGACTGATTTTATGTCAAATTACCTCCCTTTATTTCAAATTAAAACGGGTATATCTTCGTAACTAATGGAGATACTGATCTGAAATTGCATTTATGTCAACAGATTTATTTGGCAGATCCTTCTTTTGTTCACTTACATTAATTTCTTTTTTTTAATTACTTCCCTGTTACGTTACTGTAAATAGCTTATTTTTAGTAACTTTTTTATTATTGGCCGTAGGGGAAAACCGAGACCACTTTTCTGTGGTACAACATGGATGGTACCTCCAATTTTTAGGTGTATTTTGACATATCTGTACCTTGTAAGAATTTTTTTTTTCTTTTTGGTTAAATTTCTTCCCTTTGTTGTTCCTGTCCTTTGGACTTAGGTATTTTTTCTGAGGACCTTCTTGTCCTCAAGTGCAATGATAACAGGTGAGCGATATAGGGCCATCATGGCCCTCTTGTTCAATTTTCTGAGCATAATTCTACATAAAAATTGTAGCAAGGCTATATGATTGCACATCGTCTTGATAAGGTGATCATTTGACCCAAGTTTCATGAAAATTCTTCAAGGGGTTTAGGAGATATGGAGCGGACACGAAAGTGTTACGGACAGACGGAAGGACGGACGGACGGAAACCATTCTTATAACCCCCACCATTCGTAACGGTGGATTAAAAAGACATAACTAAAACAACTGAACACAAAACAAATGCGCATGTCTACATAATGTTCATGATGCTTAACAAGTTTTGTTTGAAATGAAGAGAAATGTAGGAAACTACAATGTAGTTTTCATTTGTCGTCAAAGTAGGACCACAACTCAAGACAAAATAACCGATCATAAAAGTCAAGGCAACATGTATATATCCACTTCATGCTGTTGATGTATACCAAGTTTCAATTCAGTTGGATGGAAACTGTAGGACTTGAGTTCACAATGTGATGAATTATTTCGAGGTCCAAAAGGGCAACAACTCCAGAAAAAATAATTAGACATAAAAGTTCCGATGCAATGCTCATGTCCCCTTCATGTTGATGATGTAAACAGAGTTTTATATGAATTTGATGGCAACTGTATGGGTTAAGTTCTTCGACACCGGAGACATAAAAGGAGTTTAATATATATCTTGGAATAAGTACGCTTTAAAAGTTTTCAAAACGTAGTAAGCTGGTTTCATTTTAACCTGGTATCTCCTAAACCCCTTGAAGTATTTTCATCAAACTTAGAGCAAATGATCACCTTATTAAGGCAATGTGCAGAACTTATGACTCAGAGCCATGTTGGCTCAAGGTCAATGTCACAACTCTAGGTCAAATGTTTGAGCCTTCCTTTTTTGTGTCCGCTCTGTATCTCCTAATCCTCTTGAAGGATCCATATGATACCTGGGTCAAATGATCACCTATCCAAGAAGATGTGCAGAACTTATGAGTCAGCCATGCCGGCTCAAGGTCAAGGTCACAACTCAAGGTCAAAAGTTTTAGCCTTCTATTTCGTGTCCGCTCTATATCTCCTAAACCCCTTGAAGGAATTTTATAAAACTTGGGTCAAATGATCACCTCATCAAGACAATTTGCAGAACTTATGAGTCAGCCATGCTGGCTCAAGATCAAGGTCACAACAACTTAGGGTCAAAGGTTTGAGCCTTCCATTTTGTGTCCACTCTGTATCTCCTAAACCCCTTGAAGGATTTTCATCAAACTTGGGTCAAATGATCACCTCATCAAGAACTCATGAGTCAGCCATGTCAACTCAAGGTCAAGGTCACAACTCAAGGTCAAAGGTATCTCCTAAACCCTTTGAAGGATTTTCATGAAACTTCGAGACTGCCTTGTTTACTTAATAACATTATTGAGCCGTCGGTATTGATTGAAACAGTTTCTGTCGACACCATTCTAATTCCCTTTGCAATCTCCTTGAAGGAATATTGTCAAACTGTACCAATAAGGGAAAGTTACACTGTGTTTGGTTCCGTTTGTAGCCCAACTTTCTATGCATAATTGTGTATTGATAATATATACTTTTATTTGTGTGGACATTCATGAACTTGTTATACTGCAAAATAAAACAGTCATTATCAATTTCTTACATGTAACATGTTGTCCCTTTCATCCTTTTTTATCGTTAATAGCACGGTCAGTCATAGAAGATGCTGTATACTAACACTTTTTGTTTCTGAATATATTCACTGGATTATTTAATTTTTAAGAAATCCTACATCCGTGTGTCTATCATCAGTCTTGTACAGAAATGCAAAGTATTACAAATTCACAAAGAGGAACAAAGCTAGGCACTCAGGCCAAAAGTACTTACAGTTTCAGTTGTTGGTATTTTTTCATAAATGTTGCGATTTCGTGACTTCTTGACAGTGTTTGTTTATAAAAGCACTCGATGAATATTACCTTATGTAGAGGAACAGCTAAACAATTAATGATATTGATACCACAGACTTATCCTGATATGTTTTTCAAAAAGTTCTGAGATAAACCCGAAGGCCTTGAAAGACGTCCAAAGTAATACATATGTTTTAGCCGCGGAGTGTCCTATACTCTTTAAAGTTGCAGCCAACTATGTTGGCAATAACATTTTCACAAAATTGAGACCACCATTACATACCTATATATCAAAATTTTGCAGGGGGAGAACACCCTGACTCGTACTCGCGCTCGGAGCTATGAGTCTCGCTGGTGACACTTTCGTTCTAAACTGGTGCCTCACCCCATCAAATAAAGATATTTCTGGATCCGGACCTGCCCTTAGGTATAACTAAGGCCTTTTAGGTCGCTGTCTAGTGCCTCATGTATACGAAAAGCTATTTACAGTGTAGAATTTATTTCCTGTGAAGGAGCTATCAAACTGACCCGTGGAAATGGTAAGGTGTACTAAACTGTGCGCAAAATGTTCAGACAGGCACTCCTTCATATAACTCGGACTAGGGGTCTAGCAAAGTTTTACAACATTTAAGCTTATCAACGACGTCAGCGGAGATCATAATGTTGGTCTGTTGTCAGGCTTAAGATGCAGGCATGCTAAAACCCCTAAATGAAGGCCGTTATTGGCATAATAACATTTATTTGATATAATAGCGCTCCATCAGATTTGAATAGTTTACAAAAAATGTAATAGTTTAAATGGCTGCGATATGTATTTTGTACAGTAATTATCATTTCTGCGTACAGACTGAAGGTTGACAATGTATCCGATGGTAGTCAAATTATTCAAAAGACATAATGGTCTTAACCCATTTCAATCGCGCATTTCATACCTAAAACGCGCAGTTCGGTAAATGTGTACTAAGGATATTGAACAAGTGGTAATTTATCTTCCATTGTGTACCGGTCACGTTTCTTCAATATTTTCTATCTTAGAGAAACAACGCACAGTTTACAGTTTTTCCAATGTTACACAAAATACTTGGTTGAACTTCCCTAGTGAAGTTCCGGTCTAGATTACAAAACCATTCTGACTGGCTGATGTGAAAATGTATGTCAGTCGTCGTTTAACTACACGTGTACGCTAAAATGTGTATATGCAGCATAAATGTGCAATATGAATTAAATAAACAGTATAGATGTATACCAATGTATGACTTCAAATTCAAAATCATATCTAAGATGAATTTCATTCATCATTTCGAGTTTTATTGTAAAACTGTGAATATTTTGCATTTAGTATTTGTTTGTTTACATTTCGCCTAACACGTGCACACTGCTGTGACCTCTAGACCGGATGTTCATTAGGGAAGTTCACGCAAGTTTTTTCTGTAACGTTGGCGAAAGCTTAAAATATGTGGAGTATCTCTGCAATATGAAATATTGAGACAATGTGACTGGTGCACGATGGAAGATAAATTACCGCTTGTTTAGTATGCCGGGTACACTTTCACCGAACTGGGCGTTTTAGGTGAGAAATGTACGATTGAAATGGGTTAGTGCACTTTCAGGTTCATGACCATGGTTCTTATAAAATACCTAGGGGTAGGGTGTAACATGTACAGAGGCATTTTCTTCCTGGTCTGGTTGCCAGTGGTCTAAATACACTCCACCTTTAATATGATCTAATGTTTTTTAAGTTTTCCTGTGATATTTTTAAACCTGTACGAGTTAGTTTTATAAGTTTTATAACAATCTTACACTTCACTTTAATAAAAGCATTGCCCGGCCATAATCTTAGGATTGATTGATTTATAGATACTACCAACTTTATACGAAAATAAGAAACAAAACAATAACCCTGTAAACATGAAGTCAACGGGCCAACGACGGAAACCCGTTAAAGGATAATCGTTGTTGGGCCACTGTTGGCCCAACAATGATTAGTAAGTATTGTAAATACAGCGGTTGGGCCAACGTTGAACCAACTTTAAATTTCAGTCAAAGATATATCTGCATTGGCCCAATACTGATTTTCAGGGAAAGACTTACACAGAGAAAACATCGTTGGCCCAACGTTGGCCCATTATAAGTAATAATATAATAATTATATATTTTACAGGTGACTGTTTTATCAAAAGTACCTACAGGTAAACACACTGAGTAGGTGTAACATGCAGTATTTAATCAATAATCAAATATTTTTCTGCTCCAGTTCGTAATTTAAAGCTTGGACTAATTAAACTTAATACTTATCTGCAGCCGTAATGATATTTTCAACTATTAAAATCTTCTACCTGAAGAATCTAATTTGTGAAAAAAATATTGAAGAAAAAAACTGCTATAACAAATATCTAATTTTGTACAAACATAAAATGTTTACAATAAATCTGTTGAATATTCCAGAACATGAACTCTCGTTAACCCGAGTTATGTAAGAAATCCCAGAAAATGTGGTTAATTTGACTCTCTAGGCGAGATTTCTAGCTGCATAGACATGTGAAGTAAAGGAAACTATTATACATGTTAACAAAAACCCGGTCTACTAGCTATAAACTGAAATTTTTTTTAAAGTTGTTGAATCTTATAGAGAATTTCTTTTTATAGCCTGTACGCATGTAGTATCTATGTGACTGAACATATGTTGAATACTTTTATATAAAACTGGCGGATGGGGCACTAGTGTAGAGTATTTAATTCTGTAAATAAAATAACTCATATTCTCATTAATTTTAACATATTTTTCTCGGTTAAATACAGACAAAAATAAATTTCATACAGTTTATGTCCAGATGTGCATCTGTATAGTTATTGTTATCAATATGACGTAGATGGTTTAATCAACATTATGATTTTCGTTTTTTACAGGATGCTGTTCAAGAAAGTAATAATTGAGCGCCTAGCACTGTGGGGCACAGGGAAAAAAAAGAAAAGATAAAAAGCTGCAACTTCAGTGAGAAAAGAAAACAATCAGACAGAACTTGGATATATAATGAGTTAAAATACAGACAGTATAAATTCATTTTAATACGATTTGATCAGTGACTGAAAAAAGAAAAATAGATTTATAAATGGCTGGAATAAATATTTGACATGTAGTGATGAAATGTTCGGTTATATTTCTTCAGGAAACTTGCAAACAAACTTTAAATAAATGTTAGATTTCTTCTTGTTAAATGTTAAACAAAATCACAATTATTTGAAAATAAAATGTGTACTAAATAATTTTAGTTTTAGTCTATTTTTTTCAAATTCGTTATCGTTGGGATAGCGTTGGCATCCTTCTTTCGGCCAACAAAGAGATAGAGTTGGCCCAACGTAGGACCAACCATGATAGACGAAAAAATGTTGTTGGCCCAATGGAGGGCCAACGATAAGTGTAGGATACCAGTAGTTGGCCCAATGGAGGGCCAACGATAAGTGTAGGATACCAGACGTTGGGCCAACGGTGTACCAACCGTTGGGCCAACGTTGCGCCAATTAGCAAAATGGCGTTGGGCCAACGTTGGAAATCTTCGTTGGGCCAACGAAGAGTCTGCAGTTGGGCCAACGTTGGGCCAACGCATGTCTGCTATCTGGGAAATTAGAAACCAGAGAAAAAACAAACTTACACAAAGTATGTAATGCAAACTGAGAAAAATTGGGGATCGAACTCCCGACAAAAGGTATAATACGAATACCGTAACCGCTCGGCCAACGAAGAATCACTGACTAAATCGTAAACTTAGTGTATTGACTTAATTTTATGTTATTGTTTTGTTTTCACTTCTAATCACCATAATACTGTGTGCTACCTATAGTTCGGTTTTGAGCTGAGCTATGTTTGTGTACTTTTAATAATGGAACGGTCCGTTATTTAGGTAGTGTTATTCAGTACGACAGTGGTTCTTACCTAAGTAAGGCAAAGTAATTCATGTTGACTTCCCTAATCGGTAGACGAGGATATAAACTGAACCATCAAACTACATGCGAACTTTTGGTTTGCTGCCCACGTGATGATAGCGTCTAAAAATACTGTCGCGTCTCGTTCTATATTTATCAATGTTTACAAAATAAAGCGTTGTAACGCTTTATAAAAGTTCATGAGAAAAACTGCAAAAAATCGAATGTTCCCGTAATTCTGGAAACTATAAACTGGTCAACCATTATGTAAATATATGAACCAGTGGCGGCATTTTGCCTTTCGGTGATGATTAATTTATAAGTTACAAATCACAGTGTGTGGGTTAGTCGCTTTAAGAAACAGTCATAACCTCCAGAGTATTTTTACGAACTTCAAAAGATATATTATATATTATAATATATAAATGATACATGTTATACATAACAATATATTGTAAAATATCAAATACTGACGAGAGATTTCCAAGCTTTAATTCTCTATAATAAAACATTATGCAATACATTTGATAACAGAAACAGATTTATGAATCAATGGATTATATACAGAACAGAACAGAACATACATTTTATTTTGAATTAAGCATATGCAGTTCGTTTTCATATATAACAATATATACATACATGAATACTAAAAATGGAAATACCTAGTACACTAAACATACCAGTAAATTTGTGTAACATGTAACACTTACAATCTATACATGTCCAGTTATAACTTTTATTCAACACTTCACCTTTTCTAAATATCCCGGTGGCATCTCTTTCTGACGGTATAAGCAAACAAACGGAGGTATTTATACCACAAACCTTATAAATTAAAAAAAGACTGTAAAACTGTAAACAACAAAGTGTCCTACCTATATTGTTTGAATATCTTCCTGAAAACAGGTTTCCATCCTTATCAAATCAAAACAAATATGGCGGCACTCACATTAGTGTAATATGTGTATGACGTCATCACTTTCCGCCGATATGATGTAAGCTACAGTCACTGCCCAAAAATACCGCAATACATGTTTTTTCTTCAAAGTTTAAATTTGACACATGTCCAACAGTAACTAAACACTAAATTTGTAACGTTTTATCACTTCTTTAGGTTTTTAGCAGTTTTTTTATAAATGTGAACACAACAGAACACTATGTACAATGTAATGGCAAATGTTAATGTTACAGTTTACTCCTCTGTACCTGTGCACTTTGGACACAGGAAGGAGTCACCTCTTCTAATAACCCTGACTGGGGAACAGAATCCAAGGTGTACCCAGCCATTGCATTTATCACAGCATGCCCAAGAGACAATGGTTAGACTGATGCAATTCTTGAGCTCCTCAGGATGGAATTTTTGACAAATGCAGCACACATCAGTGTCATCTTCAGATTCAGAAGAGGAAGAGTATTCTGTCTGGGCTGCCTGAATACCAGATGTACTCGGAATGGGTTCAGTGACGGTATGTGTTTTCTTTAAGTTAGTTTTCTTTTTATCTGCTGCTACAACTCTTTTCCCTGGAGCAGTTTGCTTTTTTTCAGACTTGGTTTGGCATTACTTTTTACATGTTCTTTGATTTTTTCATAGACAATTTGTTCAGTAATAGGTTTCCCACTCACAACTTTACTTAAGGTATTTCTTACCTTTTTAACTGGAACATGTTTCAAAATTTCCCCACCTCTCTTTTCCAGGAAGAGCCTTGCATCAGTATTGCAGTCATCAACAGTCAGGGCCTGTTCTTGTTCATGGTTCTCTGTGGTATCAGGTGCTGGTCTAAAAACTGAAGCAGGTGCAAGAGCAGAATCTGGCACTACATTTGGGTTAAATGGATATACCCCACAATGTTTGAAGGCGGACTGGATGTTACTTGCAGAAAGAGAAGAAGTGTATGCCTTACAGCCAATCTTGCACACATCAAATCTGGTAATCAAACAACCTCCAGACTGTCGAAGGTGTTGATGACAGGCATGATTCCAGGCAATTTCAAAAGGCCCGTAACAACTTACGTCCAGAGGCTGTAGTAAATGGCTACAGTGAGGGGGAGAAAAACAAAACAATACCATTCTTCTGTTCCCACTCAATCAGCCCCAAGGAAACATGACTTCTGTGACCATCATACAATACGAGCACCTTACTGCCGTCAGCCCGAGAGGGTAGATGTGGCTCTAGATGCTCTGTCATATACTTTGTGAACACTTCAGTGTTAGACCAGCCAGATTCTGATACTGTTCCAGACGTGCCAGAAGTACAGCCTTCAAGTAGACCTGGAAGCATCCTAACACCAGGAAATACGAAAAAGGGCGGCACCTGTATAAAAAATGAAAGGGAGGTGATCAATAAAACAACATGAACATTGTTTTATCATTTTATATGATATTTATAGACAGATTACATAATTATAACCAGTCAGTTATAGATTACCTAACTATTATTAGTCAGTTATATTAAGAATTTAGTATTGCAACAACTACATTTTTTGCATCTAACAAATTGTTTGGAAAAATTATACATAATACAAATTTTAAAAAAATCTATGTATATATGATTGTGTATTTCATGTATGTTAACTATAAATAACAGTATGCATTAAAAATTTGCAAATTCTTAAGTGAAAATATCTTAATTAATAGTGCAACATAAAAATACGTTATGTGAAAATTTACTTGGTTTCCAACAGCATTTCCTCCACCAATCACAGTGACTGTTTTCGACTTTCCACATGTAACAGCCTGTGGTTAATAATGAGTACCTGTGACAATTTTTGGTGGCTTATGTTCAAGTGAAAGACCTTTCTCATCAATATTATAAATACAATGTGGTTTATCTTTTAAGTTGTATTTGGTGAGAATTTTGTTTAGTTCATTGAAGTACTGGTCAATAGCCGGGCGGGTTGCACTTCTTGCTCTTGCCATCTCCAAAGATCTAGGTTTCACAACTTTAATGCTAGGCCATCGGTTCAGAAAGTTATAAAACCACTGTTTAGAAAGAGGTTTGTCTTGTTCTCTTAGGCCAAGATGCACAGCATAATCTGAGGCTAAGTTAATTGTTTCCTGCCGGGTATATCCAAAACCAATCTCAGCCATTGTAATAAGGTGCTGACTCAGAAATGCTTCCTGTTCTTGTGAGAATAGAGGAGGAGTACCAGACTTAAGGACATCTACTGATGTTCTTCCTCTTATTCTATCTTTTAATGTTGTAATTGGTATGCCAAACTGTTTGGCAACACGTTCCACAGGTAGATGGTGTTCTTTTACCATGTTATATGCATCTGTAACATCCTGAGGGGTGTAAGTAGTTCTGTACTTCCTCTTAACAGTACTTTGAAACTACAAGAAAAAATACTACCACTCATAAGAAGGTAGGTAAAAATGGATCGAATTTTTGGAAACACCCTGTACATGAAACACAAAAGTTGATGACGTCATCAATGCATATGATGTCACAATGCAGACGAGGAATGTTTTGGTTATTGAAAAAATACTTTATAATGATGAATTTTATGATTTTTTAATTGGAATTTTTGGAATTAACAAAAGAACATGTAAGAAGGTAAGTTATATATTTTTTAGAGTAGAATTACCTGTCTTATTTCCATTTTTTTATCCGGCTGTCAAAATGAACGAAACTCCTCCCCTTGTTTACAGTGCGGTCAAATCAAGCGTGAAATATCGTCTCGCGAGATTACAGAAAGCCCTAAATGCCAACCGTCAGAAAGACAAGTACGTCGGAAAGAGATGCCGAAGGGATACAATTATTTTAATTTTATATAAAGATGTTCAAAATAGTTGAATATATACCCACGTTTTAATATAATGCTTCCTTATATAATAATCTAATCGTTATAATGACAATAAATAAATTATCAGTAAAAGGGTCGTAAAAAGGTGCGAAAGTGTGACCAAGTACTCTACTGATTACATTAAAGCTGATTTTCTAATGGACCGGAGTTTTGTATATATGTTTTAGCTACGACCGACAATGTCATTGTGACTGCACATATGCCACTACAATAAACATGTATCATTTTACCTTTAACAGAAGAAACTTAGTGCTTATGCATTTTTGTCAATCGTATCTAAATTTCAGTATGCCAAATAATAAAATTATATTCCAGATGCATCCACTTTTTTTTTTGCTGATCATTTGATGCTTTATAAAAATGAAAAGGGTTACATGAATAAAATGATACATTTACACTAACCGATTTTGTTGATATTTAATCTTGTTGATATTTAAGTAATTTCTTACTAAAATATTTGTGAGAAATATCGGACGTGTACTGTTTTATTATGAAAGAAATCGCCAAAAATGTTGAGGGGCGTTAGAATTTTTAATTAGTATATAGAAGTAATGTGCATACCTGAGAAATATTTTGACGGTTCTTTTACATGTCATACCATTTCAGTGTATTATTTCTATTTGGTTACTGGCTGTTAATGGACGGTAGTGGAAATGCAAGCTACCGTCCACACCCTCTAGCCACGGGTTGACCTGTGTTCACAAAACATTTTTCGGTCTCAGCTGAGTTTGAGTTTGAAATTTTAATATCAATTTTACTAAATCTTAAAGGTTAACTTCCAACTGAGACTGACCATCAGTACTGAATAGCCACTTGTGAATAGTTATTGACTTAAAATTTAGTTTAAAACATGCTATTTAGATATAAATGATAAATAAAGTTTCATTATCAAACTCAGCTGAGACTGAAAATGGTTTGTGAACACGGGGCCTGGGGTCCGTTTCATAAAGAATCCTTAGTCTAAGTCCTAAGTAAGATTGCACTTATGTGCGTTTCAAGCTCGTACACAGTAATAATCCTAACTTTTGACTTAGGACAGTTTCAACACAGTGACACAGTCTGCGCGTGACGCGCTCCTGCTTGGAAACTTTGCAATTATCCAGCCTTCTTGTTTCTTGACTTACAACAAATTGTTAATTGTACAGAATGGATCCTAGTTTAATTGTTTTTACTAAAATTGTTGTGAAAAACACGCTTAACTTGTAAATAGACCTTTTCGGCGTATATGGAAATGTACACGACTTCTTACAACTCGTTTAAATGGGTCATTCATGTTGCTGTACTTATGAAATGGGCTGGCCCGCTTTATAGGTTGGTCAGGGGCCGTATTCATAAAGCATCTTAAGTATAAGTATAAGAAATTGATTATTTACTTAAGTATTACTTAGGTAAGAAATTTATTTTACTTAAGTATATTTGTTATTCATATAACAACTTAATAAGTAATTCTTGGCTTTTATTGTGGACGAAAACATTAAAAAAACAACATTAATTTCAGACAGATAAAACATGCACAATTATGTTTAAAGTGCTTTTATCTGAAAAACAACACTTTCATCGTACTCACGACGCCATTTTGTTTTCTGACTTAAGTCATTTCTTACGTATCTTAAGTTTAAGCTGTTTTATGAATAGGACTTAAGTTTTTTACTTAGAATTAAGCTGAAATCACCACAAACTTAAGTAAAATCTTCAACTTAAGTCAAAACTTATACTTAAGATGCTTTATGAATACGGCCCCAGGGCTACGATATGTATTGTATTTTGCCATCGAAATATTTCTATAAAATGCTTCTTCCCTTTCCGTTTGGATCCATCCAGGTTTACAAACACGTTTGTTTATGTTATGGACTATAAATGTATACTTAAAAAAAAAAAGTACGTATTTCGATCAATTTTGAGGGGTTTTCTCAAAACACTCGACAAAACATATTTTGAATAGCAATAATTTTATCGAATAATTCAG
Organism: Mercenaria mercenaria; assembly: GCF_021730395.1. Classification (NCBI taxonomy): domain Eukaryota; kingdom Metazoa; phylum Mollusca; class Bivalvia; order Venerida; family Veneridae; genus Mercenaria; species Mercenaria mercenaria. The sequence continues at coordinate 28,520 of NW_026459000.1, forward strand.
CAAGTATACATACAAAGTCAAAACAGGAAGTACGTGATAAAAATTCCGGCGGTACGATAAGTAAGATCAGTTTTTCCTTAAGTGGTCTAAATCAGCTGTGCCATGACTATGAGACTTGGTGTTAATATTTAACTAAGGGTTGTCCATAGAAAATAGGCATTTGGTGATTTATATCAAGTTTTATTTAATTTGAATGAGCACTTTACAAAGAGCTGAAAACGACAATTATTCACGGTGAAGGACAGACGGACGACGGATACCGTATGCCTCGTGGGTCTTTGACACCAGGGGAATAAAAAGCTCTGCTGGTGATTCAGTAATAAGGAGAAGGCCATTAGACAGTTAGAGGAGCTTCGGCTGCCAGATTTTCCTCAGACTCGTTTCCACTTTATTTACGTATATAGAAAACTTGGTGCAGAACACCTGTTAACATAAAAACAAATACAGTTGCGTGAAGCAATTGTGTGCGTTTTTGCCAACCATAATTTTACTTCTTCTGTAAACAGTATCATATACAAATAAACATGTATAAATGGATAAAAGGCATATGTGAAACAACAGGTTATGCACAATAAGAATTTATTACGGTGTAGACGGTTAGGCACAAAGGTAAAATTTTGTCATGTCATTTCTTAAATTTAGTTGTAATAGGCAACATAGTTACTGCACGAGAAGCGTATGTGGATCTCCTTGCTGTAGTATTTACATTCGCCCAATTCTTTTCCATTGAAAATTATGACGTTCATTTTGTATGCGCAGCAAAAGAAAATGCGCCAAAGTTACGACAACGCTGCTAAATGATAACGGGCCGCTGTTTTGACGACGTCCGCGTATAGTCAGGGAGAGCGCTTCTGAGATAACGTCACAGATGTTCCGTCTGGTGCACAGCCGGGAAGCTGATTTTGATGTTTGGTACAACAAAATGTGTGCAATTTTTAATATAACGTTGTTTAAAAATGGAAAAGAAATACAATGTATAGTGTAAATATAAGAAATGATTTTTTTCGGAGGTTATGCGAAATAAACGACACAGGAGGGTCGGCAACTTTAACATGACCGCTAGCTGTAATACTGAAATATTTATTGAGAGTAAAGCGAGCAAAATGTCCTATGAGATTTTAGAATATATTTCCAGAAATTTATATGTTTTTTAGAACTGAGACAAGACTACTAATATATATTAAGTTTAATCACCGTGGCCATACCACGTGATCAAATGCTATGTTAGTGAGCAGAATTTATATGAAAAAACCCTTCAGCTCAGGTAACATTTTTACAATTTTTTTTCTAATTACTTGACGGAATTTCATGAAACAAAGACGAGGGCCGTCTTCTTATAGAGATATATACGCTGCTCTTAATTGTTTTGTCGGAAATCCTTTTATTTCGTTAAAAAGTGCAACCGCGCATTTCGATCGGGTGAAAAACAGCGATACGATGGGGAGCAGAATGCCTGTATTTTGGCTACATATGAAATAGCTATGTCGGGGAGCACATTTAGAAAAGCTATGATGGGGAGTAGATATTTCTGATTTTGTTCAGTCTCATAATCCAGCTGAAAATCAAACCATGCACAACGCTGAACATTTGAATATTGAGTTTAATCGCTTAAGATTAAACTGTTTATCTAGCACAAAAGAATAATTAATTTTGTTAGTTGGTTTTTAATTAGATGACGTAATATAATGAGAAGATGAGCACGCGCTTAGAGCGCCATCTATAATGAAAAGATAGCACGCGCTTGGAGCGTCCTCTTTCTCGCTGGCTTCCAACGAAGGTAGACACGCTTTTGGTGCTCTGTCAAAAAATTTAATTTAAGTCTCTAAAAAACATTTAAAGTTAAAATGTTTGTAATTTATTAATATAACACTCTTCAAAGAAGTATAGAATATCTTATAGCAATTTGGCTACACGTTTTTTAAAATAAACTAGATAATAATAAGTTTTCACGATCATACCCCGTTAAGTAAAAAGTACATCAATAGCTCAAATGAGAGTTTAGGCATAGAATTATTTATAAATAAATCAAAATAATATATATAGTGCAATCTAGATCATACAAATACGATATTTCAATTTCTTTTTTTCTTTTACATAAATCGACACTATGCCGAAATCCAAAAGGAATAGCTCAAGGTCCTTTGCGGACCAAGTTCAACAAAAGAGGGCACGGCCTGACCAATGCACGCCGCCTAATCAAGATAACGCCGAGCTGATAAGACCTCAACCTACAACTAGTATTGGGCTACAGACGCAAAATACCACAGGAGCAGCTCCGGAAATACCAGGTGATATGATCATTACCTGTTCTAATAGTATGATAGGTGCTCATGTCAGTCTTAAAATTAAAGAAAAAATCTGGAATGATGAATTTATCGAGTTACAAACTTTGTTATAAAATAAGCCTGAAGATCCTTACAGGAAAAAAATTCAACTGATTAATAATGATATAATTGTGTCATCACATCAAGATACACCAAAGTTAATTGAGAAAATTGAGAAGTGGACCGACGCTTTTCTCATTTTCATATCTATTTATGTGACCAAGCGTCCTGAAGAATATCTTAATCTGTTGAAGTATCTCACAAATATAAGGCTTGCAGCTTCTAGGCATTCTGGCTGGCAACTGTACGACAAACAATTCCGGCTACAAAAGTCCAATTCTCAAAGTACTAAATGGGAAAATATTGACACTGAGTTGTGGATGCTATCTATGTCTCCATTACATCATGTAGAGCAATCCGCATCCATTAGAAAAAAATGCTTCGCGTTTAATAATAAGGGCTATTGTTTAAACAATTCATGTCCGTATGCCCATGCATGTCTGAAGTGCGGTGGTAATCACACTGCACAGCGCTGTTTCCCTTCAAATACCTATGTTAGACCCCAACCCCCTTATCAACAGTATACTCAACGTCATGTCAAGCCAAATTTCTCAACATCTCCCACCCGTTTCAAATTTTACAACCAGTCATTGTTGCCAAGACAACACACCTCTCAAAGAAAATTTATGGGAACTGGCAGCTACTCCAATTAACTTGGATGTACTTGAAGGAAAAATTGAGAAATACCCTAACACATATGACAAGGCTTTTATATTAGATGGTTTTAAGAATGGCTTTAAACTAAATTATACAGGTCCCAGATTTTCTATTCATTCTTCTAACCTTTTGTCAGCTCAAACAAATGCGGAAAATTTAAATTCTAAACTGCAAGAAGATGCTTCTCTTGGCAGAATTATAGGTCCATTTTCATCATCACCAATGTCAAACCTTCGAATAAATCCCGTCGGTTTAGTTCCAAAGAACACTGGCGGTTTACGTTTGATAACTAATCTATCCTTTCCTCCAGGCTTTAGTGTTAACGATTATATAGACCCTCAATATAGTCATGTTAAGTACTCGTCTTTTGATAACGCGGTAAAGATGGTACAAACAATTGGGAAATCAGCATTTATGGCTAAAGCTGACATATCATCAGCATTCAATTTATGCCCCATTTGGCCCGGAGACTTTGATCTTTTAGGCATTAAATCATGTGAGGGCTATTGGGTCCAGAAAACTCTACCTCAAGGGGCGTCTTGCTCTTGCTTCATATTCGAAAAATTTTCGACCTTTCTTCAATGGTTAGTAAGTTACGAAGCAAACTGCAACAATTTTGACCACCTATTAGACGACTTTTTTATGGTTAATTCCAATTACACTAGTTGTAAATTTCTTATGCAGTCTTTTGAAAGCGTGTGCAGCGCTTTGAATGTTCCATTAAGTGAAGATAAATGGGTCGGTCCTGTACAAATCATCACATTTTTAGGGCTAGAAATTGATGCAGTGAATCAAATGATAAGAGTCCCAAGGGACAAAGTTCTTAAAGCGAAATCTGCACTTCTGGAATTAGTCTCTTGCTCAAAAAACAAGTTGCGGCAATTTCAGTCAACAGTTGGTTTACTGAATTTTATTGCGAAAGCCATCCCTGCAGGAAGGTCATTTAATCGTAGGTTTTATGACAAAATGGCTCAAGCTAAAAAGCCGCATCATTTCATTCGGGTAACTAGGGATATGATTGACGACGCTAAAGTATGGATGCGATTTTTAGATAATTTTAATGGAACGTGTCTATTCAATGATTCAGAGTGGGTGGAGGATCAGTATTTAGAGCTTTATACCGATTCTTCTGGTAACAAAAGCTTAGGTTGTGGGTGTAACCTCAAAGGTTTTTGGACCGTATTTAAATGGCCACCACACTGGCCGGAAGAAGTTTTTAAGGATATAACGTACCTAGAACTCATTCCGATAATATTGGCATTTTACACATGGGGAGAATTTTTGACAAATAAGAAAATTGTACTAAGATCTGACAATCTTGCGCTAGTAGAAATTTTGAATAAAAAATCTGCTAAGAATAAAGAAGTTATGACACTCATACGACATTTAATGCTACTCATTCTTGAGAAAAATATTCAGGTTAAAGCAAAACATGTATGCGGGAAAAAGAATGAGATTTGTGATGCTATTAGTCGGTTTCAGTGGCAAAGACTTCACACAGTGCTACCAAGCGGCGCACAAAGACTGCCATCTGTGATACCGGAGTCCTTTCTACAGATTTTCAACCTGAAATAGACAGACTCATTCAGGCATCGCTTTCACAAAATACTAGGAAAAAGTACAGTTCAGCGATAACGTACTTTGAACATTTTTGTAAACAAATAGGAGACGAGAGCATCTGGCCACCAAGTATCGACCGCCTCACCGAATATATTGCTTTTTTGTCTTTACAACAATATTCACATTCTTTCATTATAGGCCAAATCTCAGCTATAAGCTATATCAATAAAATAAACAACTTCAATGATAACACAAAAAGATTTGTTATAAAAAGCATGTTAGAAGGCCTTCGTAGACTCCGGAAACAAAATGATAAGAGGGAGCCAATAACATATGCAGTATTGCTCAAAATAACGCGATCCTTAAAATGGGTCTGCAGATCACAGTACGAATGTATGTTATTCACGGCTGCTTTTTCTTTGGCCTACATAGCTCTTTTACGAATCGGGGAATTCACAATTTCGCACAAGAAATCTGACAGCTATGTTCTAGGTAATGAAGACATTACTATAAATCATGAGATTGTACGACTTTATTTTAAGACCTCAAAAACTGATCAAAGAAGGGCTGGCTGTGTTGTTGATATTGCTATTAATTCACAAAATATGGTTTGTGTAGAAAACATACAAACGTATTTGAAATAAAGATCTAAAGGAAATGGTCCTCTCTTCTGTCACTTTGATGGAACGCCCCTGACTTCTTACCAATTCAATGCTGTTTTGAAAAAGGCTTTGAAATTCTCTGGATTAGGAGAACGTAATTTGAAATCGCATTCGTTTAGAATCGGGGGAGCCACATCTATGTTTCACGATGGCCGTCAGATAAATGATATAAAAGTCAGTTGGAAGATGGAGGTCTGATGCCTATAGGTCCTACATCCGTTAAGTTACGGGTCCGTTACCGGTTCGTACATCTAAAAATGAATTCAGTGATTAGCGGCAACTTGACCATTACTCCCTGTTATACTATGTTTTTGATTCCAATACCGAGTCCTATACTAATTTTAGTTTAATCTCCTATGAAATAAGGATCAGGATGTGTATCTATTGATATATATTTTATCATATATGGATACAAATGTATTTTATAAGGATCAGGATATTGTAAGGATAATGATTATATAAGGATAAGGATTACAGAGTATAAAGATAAGGATGTATATACATATAAATATATTTAAAAAAAAACAACAAAAAAAAAACACCCCCATCAACCCAAAAGTTTTCAAAATTATAAGGATAAGGTGATTAAAGGATCTGCCATATTGCCATTATATACTTTGATGTATAGGCCCGGCGATCCGCATTTGGCAAATTAATATGTCCATTTTGTCCCACGCTCTCTTACCGTTGCCGGAACAGAGTGTAAATTCCAGTAAATCCATACTCCCAACCCCCCAACCACACCCCTAAGCTAAATATGTGTTATGAACTTATCCCTATAACGAACTCTTATATATATGGAGACCTTTAATTTAATTTGCTTAGGTGAACCGATGGGAAAACCACACCTTTACATGTCACCTGCTCTGATACCGTTGCCGGATCATAGCTGAAAAGTTTATTAGTATTTTGCAGTCTATAAGTTGTAAATCTTTTGAAGTCCTGGACTACGCTGCAAGCCTTAAAATACAAATAGTATAATTTAGAATTTTTAACATATCTGAGATATTAATCAATACTTTATTTGTTTTTCTATGTAATACTTGATAACAATATTTCAGGCTCTAGAGGTCAATTTAGCACTTGGATAGTAGGGTCTTCCCTAATACAGGGGGCGCACTATAGGGCATTGCAACGGGCTGACGGAGAGAATCTTGGCCTTATGTCCATAGGTGGGACAGTTTTTTGGGAAGGCTTAAGTGGTATGAGAATACATAATGTTGTAGACACCGTTAAACACATTTTGAATTTTAATGATCCTCCAGAAATTTTTATTTTACATTGCGGTGGTAATGATCTTGGCACAAGACCTACTGTAGAAATAATCTGGGAACTGAAACGGTTGTTTCAAGGCCCCGAAATTGACAGCTTACGCAAGCTTTTACCCACTACCCGTTTAGTATTTTCACAAATATTGCCACGAAAAACATGGCGCTACATTCAATTTAATTCCGTTGCTAATAAAATGAGACAGCGGGTCAATATTTGTATTGGTGCCTATGTCGTAAAAAATGGGGGTGCATACATTAGGTACCCAGATATATCAGAAGACAGTCCGGTGTTTATGCCCGATGACACCCATTTGACTCCATTAGGTTATGATATTATGCTGAATACAATTTCAGGTGCTATTTCGTCGTTAGTTACAACGGGAAACATAAATTTTCCCAAACCTCAATAGTGTAATAATATTGGTTACAGGCCATGGCTGTAGGTTACATTTTTATGCGTTCCCTCTTTGGCGGAAGGTCCACTTACAATACGCATAATTGTAAGTGCACCTTTTGGCGTTTTTAACGCATAAAAATTCGCTCTGCTACCGTTGCCGGAGCAGAAGTTTTAAATAAAAAGACTTATGGATTATCATCAATGCATTTATTTATAAATTTATCAAAAATTAATATATATTCACAGCCATGGCCAATATATGCCACTATCTAAAAAATAAATTTCATCAAACTTTATTTGTAGTTTGTTTCTTTTGTTGCTAGATAATATTGAGTTTAATCGCTTAAGATTAAACTGTTTATCTAGCACAAAAGAATAATTAATTTTGTTAATTGGTTTTTAATTAGATGACGTAATATAATGAGAAGATGAGCACGCGCTTAGAGCGCCACCTATAATGAAAAGATAGCACGCGCTTGGAGCGTCCTCTTTCTCGCTGGCTTCCAACGAAGGTAGACACGCTTTTGGTGCTCTGTCAAAAAATTTAATTTAAGTCTCTAAAAAACACCACCCACCCTCCCCCTCTTGTTTTCAATAGTTTGTTGTCCTCTTTTTTGTATATTTTCAGCTCCAACTCCACTTTGTCATGGCTGTGGATGCGTTATGGAAATGCATACTTCCTGAGAAGATACATACATGTACTTATGGAAGAATTGGAAACAATATATACAGACTATACACTATATAGTTCAATTGTTTTGCTACCGTTGCCGGAGCAAAAAGCTAAATCTTAAACTTGAAGTGTGGAAGTGTTTTTACATAAGAACAACAGCTGCAAGAATTATGACATTCGTTGGCGTTTTTAACGCATAAAAATTCGCTCTGCTACCGTTGCCGGAGCAGAAGTTTTAAATAAAAAGACTTGTGGATTATCATCAATGCATTTATTTATAAATTTATCAAAAATTAATATATATTCACAGCCATGGCCAATATATGCCACTATCTAAAAAATAAATTTCATCAAACTTTATTTGTAGTTTGTTTCTTTTGTTGCTGGATAAATGCCTGTTTCATACTTTATGTTACCAAAAACTTTTAGAACTTTCAGAAGTCAATCTGTTATTAGGTTCATAATTGTCACATGTATTGCAATATGTATTGTACCCCTCCGTGCAAATGTAATTTGCTATTTCGCATCAATAATTTTTTGATGTGTACTTCTTTAGTGATTTACTTATTACAGTTACTTTGTTTCAGATATGGTGAATTACGCGTGCCAAAGTGTGGTCAAAGTTCAACAGAAGTTTCACTTGTGGCAGTCCATGCACACCTTGTGGCAGACTATGCTCAGCAGGGACGTTATTTTTGCTGCGGCAAGGTGTATCAATCAGGATTCGTACCACTTAAGAATGCATAGAGCATCAAACCATGGCAGTCCCAAAAATAAAATTGTGTGTTTCAAATGTGGCAAGGACTTCGTCAGTAGAAATGAAAAGAGAGAAGGTTTCAAGGAATATTAATTTTGCAAGTATAAGGTCAGGGACAGCGGTGCTTTGAGATAGCATAATGGCCACTCATAGTATTTGCAACATGAGCATACTCATGTGAGATGTGTGACAAAGTTAATAAGCATTAAAGTAGCCTTTGTAGGCATGCAAACTCCAAGCACCGTTGAAACATGCAGTCGGTTTGAAAAAAGACGTCTTCTATGTTTGATGCGGGTTTCAGATATTATTGTGGCATTACACGATTATATCATTACAATACTGTGTACCGGGAAGTGCCAAATACTAGAAGAATTGTTGGCTATCGTGAAGGTTTTAGCATGTGTCTAAAGTATTAGATCGATTGTGGAAACTTTACATATATGAAATCGTCATAATTAAGATTTTGCACAAATATGGTTTCGCAAGTGATTTCATTCATTCTGTAAAACTTCTAAAAGTGTATGTCATAAAAATCTGACACCTTTTACAAATGATGTCGTGAATATCGCGTGAGATCTTACTTTAAAATGAGGTTACTGCTCTTGAATTATTATTTTCAAACTTCTGTTAGAATTTGCTCAAAAATGTCAATGACATAAATATGGTATCTTGCAAAATTGTTTAGCAGTATATAGACCTGTGCAGTTTTGGGTAATGGTAAATTTTCATGTTACTATTGGTACAAAATAGAAAATACTCTGTTTAATTAAAGCAAGGATAAGTGATGTCTTTTCTTTAAGAGATTAAATATAAATCACAATTAACATGCATACAGTTACTACGGTGTCAGCGTGGTTAAGGTTGTGGTTCTTAAATGAGTGCACATAGATGTTTTATATCAATATACATGATAATAAATAACAGAATAAAATAATACTGTTTTAAGGCTTCTTTGCCAATCAGAATTATGATGGGGACAAACAGAGTCGCTTAGCGGAATAGCAATGCAAATTATTAAATCATAAGGGTATGCCCGCACTACCGAATCAATATTAAGAAAATTATGAACATCTATGTGCACTCATTTAAGAAGTTTTTCACTTCAACAAAATTGTACTGTGATTTTTATCTGTGATTAAATTGTTGTTTTTTTTCAGCCGCGTCTTTCATTGCCTGGCCTTTTGTTAAAACTGAGTTACACATTAAAATAACTATTAAGCACAACAATGAAAACAGTGATAAAAAAGTAGTTTATGCTATAAAAGCATGACCTTGAACCTACAGTGACCTAAACTGTTTGTTAAGGAGGTAATGAGACCATGTGTCAAACGTAACGGGAATCTAAAATACCTAATTCAAAATTAAGCACTCAATATTTCTTAAATTTTTCTTTCAAAGAACAATTTAAATCTGGAAAGCCCTCCTCAGACATGTACAGTTCAGCTGGCCTTTGTACCCATAAATTAAGCTATCTATACCCTAGTTCATTTATAATATACTCACTGAACCTAAAAAGATAACTTTCATTAACTGCCATAACATAATGTTATCAGTTACGCTTATTTCCGAGTACCACATGTGATTTATTTTTGTCATAAATATACGTTTTTAATAAACATTTCTAAAAAAACGAACACTGAGTTATGAATAGCAGGCTGACTTTTCCTATATTCACTTCATTTTTCGTTTGTGGCAACCATGGGTAACAGCAGCCCGACCGCACTATCATTTACATTTCCTCCAAAATATATCCAAATAAAGTTTGTGCTTATACGATAAACATAGTATTATCAATGATATGTGGACAATGATAACAAAACTAAAAGCGTATTGTAGACGAAAGATTATGTTATTTTCAGTTTTAGAAATCCCTTCTAGCACTCAGTTAGATGACGAAAGATTATGTTATTTTCAGTTTTAGAAATCCCTTCTGGCACTTCTGGATTTGAACATGTTATGTGGAAAGGCTGAAGATGACGGAAAGAAACTAACACAAAAATAAACAATACTGTGACCTTAAATGTAAGTTACACAGTTATTTTCGGTTAGCCTTATTCAATATCTAATATTTTGCAAGTATCTTTAAAACTCCCAAAACTGCATATGTTTTTTTTTTTAAATTCTATTACGTAAATTAAGAACGTGTTTTCTCTAACATATTGCAATTTCAGTAATCATCATCAAAATTTCATAAAATAAATTATAGTCAATAAGTTAAGAAAGTCACTTTTACTTTTGAAGATGAGAGATTACATCGTGGAAGGAGCAAAACCTCAAGTGTACTATATTACATGTATGTTGAAGTTCAGAAAATATTTTAAGTAACTTTTAAGACATTTTCAAAACATGTAGAGTTGGTTAATGTGTTTCTGACAAACATTGAAATTGTAAGTGGATAGAAAAAATAGCTTTGTATCATATTATAGACCATAATTGCTGAATTCAGACTAAAATGGAGTTCCATTTTAAGGATAAAGGTGTATATCTCAAGTTACCGGGGTAAGTAAAGGGTATGTCACAGTACAATCCTGGTAAAAGATATTACGTTACCGTTACGTATGTAACAATTTTAAAGGACATGCTTCTCGATTGTATTGACTTCAGTAAATACTTTACCGAAAAAGGAATGTCTCATGTAAATATATATAAGAAAAATCATACCTATTAAAAGTGCATACACACAACTAGCATGTAACTAATGCATAGTGGGTAACGTTTTGAGGTCCTTTTCAAACAAAGTAATGATTTTTATACCTTTTCAATAGTTTGACTAAACTTTTTATTAAACATGCATAACTGTTATCACGTTTTAATTACAAAATGTTCTGTAACTTGCCTCTTGCCAAAATTATTTAAAAAGGAAAAGAACAGGTAACAGATCGTGTTATGGATGTCATATGGCAAATTATTGCGAAAAAAAAACGTTGACATTTTCAGTTTCATTTGAACATTTAAACGCATACTTGCATGAATATTAGAAAATGTCACAAAGTTTTCACATTTTTATCATTTTACATCATGATATATTATCTTGAAATGAAATTTAAATTTTACAGGATTGTATTTGTAACGTTTTTTCAAGGTTTTCACTTAAATGGAACACAACTAAATGTAGCAAAAGTAGTTTCAAACTAAGAAACATTTATGTATTTTGATCAGATTATGATTGAAACATTCTGTCTCAGATGAAACGTCGTTAGAATTAAAGTGTTGCAAGGGAAATTATTTTGAAACTATCTTGATGTAAATTCTACAGGTACCTTATTATAAAAGGTCATTTATCACCAAATAAAGAGTTTTAAAGAAATATAATCATACTTTTCTTATACTTTTTATACCAGCTGAATCTTTGAAATTTCATAGTCAAGTGAAATGTTTGTTTAGAACATATTTGCACATGATAAAATAAAGAATTTGCTTATGGTGTTATTTCTTTAACGAACATTAGCACTTTTACATGGGGTTCAAGATTTGCTGATAAAAAAAAATTCCCCAGACGACAATGATGACAAGATGTCATCCAGCAGTTTCTTGATTAATATAACCTAATTGACAGAAAACTGCAATAAAACCTTGTATATTTCTCTGTTATTCTACTGGACTAAATTGTTTCAATTTTTTTCAGCCAACATTACCACTAATTCAAGTACACAGTAAGCCGAAATTAAAACAAGATATTTTGTAATTCCGTGTTAGCATTATAGGCCCTACCTTAGCGTCGATGAACCTTACCATGGCAATAACCTTCGTACAAGATATTCTAACCAAAATCAAAACTTTAAACAATATGAAATGTCTCAAGATGTTTATCAACATTCTAAGACACTCCCGTTACATTCACTCAAAATATTTATTTTGACAAAACACTACGGAAAATAGAAACAAAGTAATCAGTCTTTACCTTACCGAAATTGCAACCTTTTTCGCTGAGTACCAGGCTGAATGTCCCTTTCAACATGCAGATGCTGTACAAAAACTGAATATTCATCTGATAAGGGTTTGTCAGTTTTTCTTACGAGTATATAAACAAATAATCAAAATACTTGATATGCTGTCAAATATTCAACCTCGAGAGAAGAATTATCAGTTAACAATCACTTAAATATTGCACTGAAAATATGGATACAAAAATAGCAGACGATGGAAAACGTTAATAATTTCTTTTATTTGGCAGGGGATATAAATTCACTGAATTTGCTTGTTCTTTGTACTTGCTAAGAAAAATAAGACCAGATGAAGTTGAAGTTATTTTAACATTGTTCAGTACAATACTGTGAATATGTACCGGCTTGTCCAATATCACTTTTCAGGCTGAACACCACTAACTCGGGCTGTTCTTTATTTCATATAAAATCCACTTACTTCATCACGGTTTTTCGACATTTTCTAGCATATCAGATTTTCAGAGACTTATATTCCCATAAAGAACTATATCGCTACTTTAGAAAAACAAAGAAAAGGGGGTGTTAACTTTTATATGAGAAAACTACAGTTCGTTGAATTTACTCTTTTTCGCTTCTTTCAATTTCTCTTTTCGGGACATTCAATTCTTACGCCGCCATTTTTACCTAGCATGCGATAGGATCATGCCGATTTCGATAGGATGCAAAGTGATACATACTGAAACGCGGTAGAGTAAAAGTAAACAAGCTAACATTTGTTTTGGTTGTCATCAGCCTTCAGCAGAGTACTCGTCCGAAGTTAGATAAATTCTGAGCTATTATTGCCCCCGTACACTTTTACGTGATTCTTTCTACTACATCAGTCAGTGGCCGATTCTCAGGTCCTTCAGATCTTTGATTTACGAAATTAAATTTTGTTGGACATTAGAATAGTGGTATTTGTCAAATTAATGTTATTTCATTTGATATAAAGTCGGAAAAATAGGGCATTATTTCGACCTAATAACTCTAAGTGTATTTTGTACGTACACTATTCCGATTATGTTCTCGATCAGACAAAACAATATTAAAACAAGTCATCATGATCAGAAAATAACATCACATAAATTCTTGACTTAATAAGAGTAAAAACGTTTTGGTGAACATTACAATTATTCATGTAATATAATACCGTATTATTTCGGCCAAATTTAAATCTTCAGGTACATCAGTGCATATCGGTATTCCATCCAAATGATTAGTTTAAAAAATATCAAAACCAATTATTATGTTTTCTGATCAGAAACCACGTACCATCTAAAGGCGTTTTATTTCATTCAAGAGAAAGGCGTTTCTATTAGATATTTAAATAATTCATTTATAAAATATGAATAAAGGTTCGTTCGATATTGAAAAATAAAATGATTTCATTTCGAACTAATAAATCTTTTGGAAAATAAAAACATAACAAGAGGGCCAAGATGGCCGTATACCTCTCACCTGAATTTAGTTGCTTTCTTGAACAATTTGTTTGCTAAAACTTTAAAACAACAAGATGACCCTATACAGCTCAGCTGAGTTTAGTTGCTTGCTTAAACAGTTTAAAGTTTCTACTAAATAAATATAGGCAGGTACTCTGTGTGTGATGAGGTGGGAGAGGGCGTGGGGGCGGTAGAGACTGGGTAAGACATTGGGGGGAATGATGTGATATGACAATATATCAGCATGAAGATTTTTTTAAGTTTCTACTACATTAATAAGGAGTAAAGTGAGCACACCTTTTAGTGGCAATGTTTTTTGATGAAACAGACTAATTTGGACAATTTTCGTGAAATTCAAGAAGCATTTGTGTAAAATTATTTTAAAATTGGACCTGGTGTTCATGACAAGAATATTTTATAAGTTTTCAATATATACATATAGGGAAAAATGGCCACACCCCATGGTAGCCATGTTTTTGACAAATCAAAATAATTTGAAATATATTGGTATTATTATTATTATTATTATTTCAAAATCAAATTCGGGCCAGCAGTTTAATACAAGAAGATTTTTAAAGTTTCCATAAAAGTGACACCGCCCTCTGTTTTTTTTTGTGGAATCAGAATAATTTTAACAAAACAAACTTGATAGAGGATCACACAAGGACCATTTGTGTGAATTTATTTCAAAATCAGGCCAGCAGTTTCATACAAGAAGATTTTTAAAGTTTCAACTACATATATATAGGGAAAATACACCACGCCCTCTGGCGGCCATGATTTTTAGGAATCGGAATAATTTGAACAATCTTGGCAGAGGGTAACACAAGGACCATTTGTGTGATTTTATTTTCAAAATCGGGCCAGCAGTTTCGTACAAACAGATTTTTAAAGTTTCTACTATATACATATAGGGGAAAGTGATCCCCCAGACCCCTGGCGGCCATGTGTTTTGACAAATCGTAATAATTTGAAAATATTGCAGAGGGTTACATAAGGACCATTTATGTGCAATTATTTGAAATCGAGGAGATGTCGTTGGAAGATTTTTTATTATTTTTAGCTCTGGCGGCCCCTATGTGCAACTAAGCGGAATCATTTGAACAACTTTGAAAGAGGACTAGGCCAAATTTCATCAATTTCCACCAAATGGTTTCAGAGGAGATGTTGTTTGAAGGAAAGTGTGGACGGACGACGAACGGATGGATAGCGGACATTGAGCAATCACAATAGCTCACCCCGAGCACTTTGTACTCAGGTGAGATAAAAACAAGAAAGTAGGCCAGTAGGTCACGATTAAGACTATTAAAAAAAGTATTGAAATCTGTATCTAGAGTTATAAACGTGGTCAAAATTTCTATGCTGTACCTTTAAAAACAAGACTGTAGGTCATCATTAAGGGTATTGAAATCTGTATCAAACATTATGTGCTCAAGGGTAAGCTATTGTGGTCAGTGATTGCCCGGCGTCCGTCGTCCGTCAATATTTTCTTTTTAAACAACATATTCTCCTAAACCACAGGGCCAATTTTGATGAAACTTCACAAGGATGTTCCTTGGACAATTGTTTAAATGACACTTTAGAAACTATAGAAAATAAAGAAACAAACCAGTGTGATAATCAGAGTGAAAGCAAAATGAAACAGAAAAAAAGAAAAATAATAAAAAGCAAAAACCCATGCCCTCTCCAGAAAAAAATATAGAAATAAATCTTGAGAAATAACTAGATAAAATCGACGAAAAACTCAACAAAGCATTGACTAAAGATGACCGCTCTTTTATAAGAGAAATAATAAAAGAAACAGTAGAAGAAATGAAAGATCAATTGCTCGGAACTACTGTAAAACGCATTGAAATATTAGAAAATGAACTTCATAGCAATTTGGTTTCCACATCAAAGATATTCTCCAAAATATCAGAAAATAAATCGGAACTTCAGTGTTCAACAGAAAGAACAGAAGAAAAACTAAATAAAAAAAATTCAAATGCTTAAAAAAGAAATCGAAATGTTACATGAAAACGCAAACGACCATGAACAATACAGTCGAAGAAACAATCTGAGAGTAGTTGGCATAAAATCTGATAAAGTGCACGAATCTTTCGCCGAAACTACCAACCTGTTCCGAAAAATGTGTAAGGACAAATTAAAGATTGAGGTCCCAGAGGCAGAAATTGATATTGCGCATCGAGTCGGTAAATATAAACCAAACTAGAATCGGCCAATCAGTTTGAAACTAGTAAGAAGAAAAAATGCAAAATCTTTGAAAGGAGCATGCATTTTCCTTAACCAAGACCTAACACACAAAAACCAGCAAGTGCTAATGTCATTACGCTTAAAGATACCAAACAGAGTAGAAAGTGCATGGACAGTCGAAGGAAAAATATATGCAACATTCAAATCGACAAACCCGCAAAAAAAACCCATCACCAGGCAGATCAAATATCCAGAATTTGATCACTGGTTGTCGATCCCCTTGTCGGAAAGGGAGGGGACAACTCTGCGAAGTCCATAGGTGAACAAAAAATCCGGACACGTCAAGTGCCAACAGAAAGTTATTACTACCACCTTTAACAACTTAAATATTATGACAGTGTTTTACCTTGCTAGCTAAATAAGAAACAGACCTAGATCCGTAGTGATTTTGACATTTTTAACAGTTTTGGCGCAAAATGCTTTGGTTGAACTTCGTATGATAAAATAATATTTATCAAGTATTTTCAGGATACATTCTGTAAATACAAGTATTGTCTACATCCAGATAAACAATATATGTGGTACTGTTATCAAAAAATATTATTGGTTAAGAACATTTAATTTACTTGTCGGTATTAGATATGAAATTGTATATAAAGGTCATTTGAGTTTCCGTGAGAAATGAAAATTATAATTTAGTTTCGTTTCCACATTTTGTGGAAATGTTAATGTACATTTGTTTATCACATGTTTGACGTCGCGGGAGTGTAATAAAGCCATTACATAAAATTGATAATACACTAGTTTATTTTATGTTTTTCGGTGGTTTATCGAAATATAACGGTGAATTATATCCTGATAAACTCACTGGCCACTCAGTGAAAATTATCAAATCTGATACCCGGATTAACGTCAAAAAGTTTACCGAGCGTACTGAAAGCCGGAAACAATATGACGATGACGTCGTTAAAATGACGTCATCTTTGCGATGCTTCCTGATAAAATTTCCCGCAAATTTCGACATTTTATTGAAATAAACACAACAAAAGTAGAGTTTTAGACATAAAATAAACAGAAAAATTGTTGGTATCGATGTAATATCACGGTAATTTCACTCGTGAACACCAAAAGTTGTTATTTTCACTCGTGGCTGCGCCACTCGTGAAAATATCACTTTTGGTGCCCACTCGGTGAAATTATAACGTGATATTACACCGAAACCAACAATTATCCTCTATGTAATAAAGCCTTGACGTCGACGTCGTTTACAATACAGGAAACGTTGGTCTAACTGACTTGTTTATAATAGTAAAAGAAAGTAGATTTTTATATGTTTCGACAGGAAAAGCTAACATGTGATAAAAAGAATATTACATTTGTGATTTTCCACATTGAATTTATTAAACTCGTTGAATAAAATCGATAAAATGCTCGGCAGAGCCTCGCATTTTATCATTTTATTCAACTCGTTTAATAAATTCAATATGAAAAGACACTCATATATTATCCTCTATATAAACGTTATTGATCTTACGTTTATTAGAACATATAGGGACCAATTACGCCCCTTTATATGACAAAATAACATTTACTATCCTTTTTAATCAGATGTAATCTATAAGGTCTATAAGATATTAAAGTATTTTTTTAGTTAAATAGAATGAAATACGAACTAAAATTTTCAAAATATAATATTGGTAAAAGAATTTTATCACTTTAGATATCGTTTACTTTGTTGTTTTTTTTTTTTGGAAACAAAATTATATATAATATAACTAATGCTACTTTTTAAAGATTACCAGTAGCGATACATCTTTACCACCGGAAGCCTAGTTTTTCGGCCAAATATTAATAGACACTATGCGAAAGCAGTAGTGATTCATTTTCTGTTTCAATATGAGATGGCTTATGTTTTGTTTGCATATTGTGTACACACATGCCAGGGGTATAAATTATGAAAATGTTATAAATTATGAATTATCACAAATGTCTATAAATCGCTGACCGACTAATACACGTCATCTGCTTTTTGTTTTAGATTTTTTTTTTTTGGAAAATCGATAATTAACTTCAACTATATAAAGGGGTTCAATGCTTCCACTTTTTTATATACCCTTTGTATAAAAACATATACTTTTATATAAATGTTATAAAAATGTAACATAGCGCAGGTTATATTCAATACTTCGTGTGTAAGCAATATTCAGATATTACTGAACATGATCACAAAGATATTTTTTTCTAAACGAGATACAAAAGCAACTAAATAATCAAATATATAAATGCTCAATTTCCTCCCCTTATTTTAGTTTTCGATAGAAGGTAGAAATAACGGGCGGTTATAAAAGTGTCAGCGCATGAATCTTTAAACCTGTTGTATTGATTTTTTCCTCTTTGTACACACATATAAGTGTATATTTTGTCAACCTATTGCACAAGATAATATGGTGTTTGTATTATAAAGCTTAGAAAGCAACTACATATTTAACTATGATTATACAAAATTACTAACCAGTATATTTTCTGCCTTTTCGTATTCAGGAAGCATTTTCTTTGTGTTCTGCTGTAAATATTTGGTATATTTTCTATGAAATGTTTTATTAATTTTGATTTTGATAACTCAGTATTCGGATGTAAATTTTTGTTATACCTTATGAAGTTCTTTTAATTTTGATTTCCAATAATTGTGTGTATTTGGGAGTCCAGACATAAGACATGTTAATGTAGATCTAAACAAATAAGATAGATATATAATTGAGTAACAGTATTTGCAAACTGGAAATCTCTTGCCTGAAGATGTCTACTAGCGCTATATCACTTTAATGATACATTACCTGCGGTTACGTATAAGGACGTTTGAGCAGAAATATCTTACTGACATGTCAAACACATTTTACAATTAGTATACAAGTTACATGAATTTAATCAAACACATTTTACAATAGCTGTACTAGTTACATGGCTTTAATCAATAAATATGGATAAGATTGTGTCATCAAAGATTTAATTCGACACCATTTTTGGACGGTTGTCAAAGACAAACCGCCAGTGCAACCAAACTCCCCCTCTCTCCCCCACACCTTCTCCACCCCTGCACAACAATTTATATAGACGATATTTTCCCTTAATCCATTTTTTAATCACTTCAAAATCTAGTAAAACTCCGTTGAAATAAAATAGTTCCCTTCATGAGTCTGCAAAATTAGATCTATTATCAAGAGCGATATAGAGATACCAAAATATTGTAACAAAACAGTTGTATTAAAAGTTGTCCTTTTATTTATTGATTTTGGTCGTAGGAATATGCATTGTGATGCATTTCCGTATTCTCGGAGAAAACGTTAGATATCGAAGTGGTGTATCTAAATAAATTTCCAAAGGCCAATATAGCCCAGTGTTGCTCTAATGCAAAAAAATCGCGCCAAAACTGACCACATGACCCCTTCTTCGCTTCATTGCCGAGGAAGACGCCATATTGTTGTCGAAGACATACCGGCCTATACAAATGCTTCTTCCCCCTCCAATAATATACATAGGTGGAAAATCTTTCGATTTTTTGGTTGCGGGTTTATCCCGCTAACATAGTTAAATGTATTTCTGACAATCATGTAGCATCTTTATTTGATTCTAAATCACATCCAAAGAATATTCATGTGCTACACAAAATATTCCCATTCATGAACAATGCGGATGAATTATCAATGATCAAGCAGTTCGTACTCATCCTCTATCTATTCACACTGGCCATTTAGATTATATAAGACCTGTCAATGATTAGGTATTCCAGCCCATGGTTACATCATTGACTTCCAGCTGTAATGTAAGGTCAGGCAGAGTTTATCTTAGATATAAGGCACAATAGTATTTGTTTCTTATACATATATATTTAGAGATTGGTAAAATGAAAATAAATCTAGCAAAACCTGCAACCACCAGACATCTCAAGGCTTTGATTTATTACTTCTGTGATTTCGAAAACCCATTGAAATAAACTAGTTCTGTACTTTAACAGTATTATGTTTGCTATTTTTTTTTTAATTTCACCAGTTTTATTTTTTTCTAATGAATTCAACATGAATTTTGCAAATATTGTCACAATAATCTTGTTTCGAAAACAGGTTTGTTTTGGTGTCCGACTTCAATGTGGATCAACTTCATACATACAGTAGTCTGAATAGAATCTTCATCAAACTATAAAAAGAGGGGTTCCAAATTATAAGGCGTGAAATGTTTGAAAAACACTTGTTGCTACGCTGTCCATTCACATATATTGCATCCACAAATTATTAGAAATCACTGACCAGTGTTTTAGATCTACATTTAGGGAAAAAATGTTACTGTACAAACGAGAACTTATATTCCACCCCTACTCTAAAGAGATGAGAAGTATAAACCTTTAAAAAGCCCTAGACCTAGACTGTTAGCATTTTGGGAAATTAAACATAGGGTTTCGAGAATTTCTATGCTCAATGTTTGTCTCTGTGTAAATCTCTGATTAATAACTTTTTAAAAAGTTCTTGTTTTGAATTTCTTTTCAGACAGAATTTTGATTTTCTTCACAGGAGTATCTAGCTCTAGTTAGCAAAGTTGGTCAGGCGTTATTTCTATTGTCTGATGGTCGCATCTGATAACTTTAGCGAGATCCGTATCCGTACATAAACTCTCTAAAGCTGAAATTGTATTGTTCTTGCACTGTATTTCTAAAAAAAGATCGATGATGGATCTATCATGCTCACCAGATTAATCAACGATAGCCTGCAACATATTTTCTAGTTTTATTATGTTCTTTTGGATTACTTTTAGATTTCAACAATATTTCGGCTATTTTCACAGAAAGGCGGTTTACCGAAACTTCATACATGGGAAAGACCAGTGCTAATCTCCAATCCTCCGTCTATCAGAGATGTTAATGTACAGTCAAAAATCAGTGACCTTAAAAATGCAAAATGTAGGTTTTACTCGTTGTCCGGCCCTTTTATGAAAAATATATGTTACGCTGTAGACATGCGCGGATCCAGTCTATTTTGTCAGAGGGGTCCTACTGCCCCCCTTACTATGAGCAGGAAGGTCTAATACGTATCTGTCGTTACAGTTATAATGAACTTAGAATAACGACCGAATTTCATAGTTCAATCGAATTAAGTTCACCGAACGTAAATCTGGGTTCACGGGCATAAACTATGGTTTACGCCCTTTATCTTATGTTTTCGTTCGGAAATATACGTTAGTATTCGAAAAACCAGGTTTTATGTTCGAAAAACCTAGTTTACCGATTGTTAATCCTAGTTTTTCGACCGTGAACCTGGTTCACGTTATTATTGGACAATTGGCGTGTCATATACGTATTTCTCACTGGCGTTTCCGGTGATTTTACCAATGCCGGCAAAACTCATCTGGCATCCCCATGCCAGACAACTAGTGGTTCATGCACTGATAATATATTCTCAGGAGCCCATGAGCGGTCCCTTTAATGATTTCCAGCAAAAATGCATTTAAAATCTATAACACTTTAGGAAAATTTTAATCTTACCTTAATAAATGTTCCTATTCCTTTCAATCCATGCAATATTTTCAGAATAGTTTTCCAAGTTATAAAAAGAAACTAACAGAAAAACAGTACATGTCAGTTAGATATCGGCCATTTTGGAATGCCCTTGTGACGTCACACCAAGTTATTTGTCACATCACGTGACTTTCATTGAGAAAATGTAAACAAAGCAGACGTAAATTTTATCCTGAAAAATAAGCTTTTATTACAAAGAATCTTCGATGAATCTTTGGAGGATGGGAATAAAAAGTAAGTTTTAGTTGATTCAAAATGAAATTATGCTAATAATTCATGTTTTCTCTGCATAATTCATCATCTTCTTCCAAGAGAAAAATTAAAATGGAAGTAAAAAGTTTTTTCCACAGTTTGCACATGTGCGGTGATAGATCTCGCGAGATATAAGTCAAAACTAAACATGGTAACGGGTCAAGGGAAGGGACGGCTTAAGGGCTTCCAACGATATTGTTTATGTAAAAATACGAAAAAAGCAGGTAGGTACCTTGATAGTTTTTGCATGGGCCGGTGGCCTTAGAGCAAACAAAAACTTCTGTTCTGTTCTGTTCTCTCCGTTCCTTATAGTATATTTCTCGATTCAAAATACGTTAGTTTACCATAAGAACATAACGTTACGCTACAAACGATAAAACTTAAGTGAAACTTTGTTATTGTGCGTAACGCAAAACATCATGACGTCACTTCTGCTTACGGATGTTAATTTCCCGCGCTCTACTATAAGAAAGACTGCTATAAAGAAAATATTTCTATCTGTTTTTTGTAAAATACGGTATGCAAGAAAAATAATCTGCCAGAATAAAATGCTAACATGTAGAAGAAAAAAATATCAGTCATGTGTTTACGAATCGGATAGAAATATCCGTCCTGAGGGTACCTGCGCATTGGGCGGTAATGAGGCTTAGCCTTGCGAGATTGCATAAAAATCTGCTCGGTGTCCTAAGAATATACACTTACTAGCTTTCTGTTTTGAGTGAAAAAAAATTATACAACACCAAAAAAAAAATAAAAAGAAAGAATTGTTTCAATTAAAAATTGAATTGCATGTAAAACATGTATATGATATATTATTACTCTACTAAACAGGTGTCAAGTGATTAAAGTTTTTCTCAATTGAAAGGAAACAAAGTTAGGAAAACAATTAATTAAAAAACAAAGATGCTTTAAGAATGTTAGCCCAGATGTGTAGTGCATAAAACTATTTTTTGTAAATGATTTCGTACTGAAAATCCTATTTTATTTTAGAACACTTAAAACTAGTCTAACATTGTTTTATTACTAAATTGAAGTTTATAGAATGTACAATGTCCTTTCTTTTCTCTTATAACCACGTTTGAAACGAGTTTGCTATAGATGTGGTTAATTTAGCCTATATAAAAATATATATACAAGCCTCCTAGTCAAAGCTTTATTACAGAGAACAACTTTACAGTCTTTCCCTTAACCTTCTTTGTGGCAATGGTGTCTATATATAGTGATGAAGCCTGTATCTGTCACTTTTCTCCACTAGGAACAATAGAAACCTAGGCCTCCTACTGTTATTTATCTAATTGTTAAAGTGAGCTCTAGTGTGATTTTTGAGCATTTACATGTATAACGCAAATGTTCATTTTTGCTCGGTTTGGTTTGCCACTTTCCAGGACAACCGTCCTTCAGTGCTTTCAGCGCTTTGATTCTGTATTACTGGCAGTTTTATTGCAGTTAATTTGCTTACTTGCCAAATCCTACTTTAGGGTCCGAGACGAGACTATTTTTGTGTACGTATTTTTCATTGGTCAGTTGAATTTGTAATAAGATTTTTAATTGGATAATTTTGCGGAAATAAACCGTTTCCGAATCCTTTATAAGCACATCAGCTACCCCGAGAAGCCAAAAAACTCTGGCTCCATAGATAAATAAATAATATTGGGAGCTGACAAGATTTTTATTCTTTTTATAAGTAAGCCAAATTTTGTACTCTAAAGTAATGGTATTTTAATGATGCAGAATTTACAAGCTTTAAGCATTTGTCTCCCTGACTTGCAGCTAAGTTCCAGAACATCTATATTATATACCAAGATGGAACTTGCAGGTAATTTTTGTATTTTAGGTATTAAGTGGTGCATCAGAAATCTAAAATGACATTTATCTTTGACTTTGGCTTTATCATTTTGTAACAATACTAGAGTGCAGTAACTGGATGCAGAAATTTGGTTATTTGACAAACCATTAGCTTTTTGTGTTGTTCACATTTTAACAAATCATTTTTGAAAGTTCAATATAGAACTGAAGATCATCCGTTACAGCAAATAATTGTGGTAAATCTAATAACTGGGAAGCATGACCTGTGCTGTCATTAACAGGAACTGGGAATGACATTACATTGTACAGTGTAAGAGGTTTTTTGAACGGAGACAGGTGCGTAGCTGCCTGTACGTAAATACGCAGTTGCGTAATGGAATTTTGACAGTTTAATGTTTTGTCCTTTCCAAGTCACCCAAATTTGAAATAAAAAGCAGAGAGCGTAGGGGGTGAAGGGGTAAATTGGCTGTTCGCAAACGGACCGAATAAAATTACAGTAGCAGAAACACAAACTTTTGTTGTCTGATTTACTGTCCAATAATCATAGTCGTCTCCATTCAAATGCTACTTTACTGTATGTTTGTGTAACGTTTTCTATCATGGTTTAAGTATACAGTGTACCGCACTGTGTGACTTATGTTAATACGTATTGATCAAAAAGTAAACATGGCGGCAAAATTCGAACAATGCGCCGCGTCAAAACACATGTAAGAGCCACAATGACAACTGAACGTATGTCTGGCTTGGCTTTGATGAATATATCGTGAATGGGACATTGATGTTGAACGAGTAATGGACGAGTTTGCTCAGAAGAAAGACTGGCGATTAGCTTTCTTGTTCTGCCTACGAACATGAAATTTACTATGATGGCTGAAATTTGCTAATTAGAATTCATCACAGATACTTGTTTACATAGACACATCCCTCCCATCTGTCAGTACTACAGTAGATCAACATGGCCCCAGTGTGCTTCTTGTCTAAGATATCATCAAGACAGGCAATACATACATGTGACAAATGCCATTGGAGGCCGAGAGTCAAAATTCAAGATTTTTGTATCAAACCTATATATAGGTGTTTGATAGAAAATTGGGTATTTTATAATGCAGTTGGGAGGGGTGTGTCTATGTAAACAAGTGTCTATGGAATTCATTGTATACTTTGACGTTGTGTATTATATGCAATACGTACTTTGGAACACAGTTTTCGACGTTCCGATCGAGTTACTTACCTTCGAGTTTAATTGCTTGACAGCATGCTGCGCATTTCATAACATACGCTGCTTCTAATAAAACAAATAAACCGGAGTAAACTTTGAAAAAATATGTAACTCCACAGAAATGGTAACAATATATTACATTAAAATCGTCAGAGAACGTGAGAACTGTCTTATTTTTATTAGCAAGTAGTACTTCTGGTAGTATGTGGAGTTTGAACGAATGTAAACATCTCGATGGTCATTTGTTATTGATATTTTTCATTGAAAGTAATCTAGTGGTAAGAACCCAAACAAAACATTTTCCTAATAAACACTATCAAAACACCTTATAGACACTGTCAAAACCGCTTTTTCGGTGTTTGTTAGTGCGTTTCATTAGCGAACCATTGAAACAGTCAAGAAATAGTTTTAATGGATCGCTAACGGAACGTGTTCCATTAAATGGATCGCGATTTTGAAGCGAGTTATTAACTTTACAGAGTCATTCAGAAGGCTTTTACCTCTTTTATCAGGAAACATATGGTTTTAATCCATCCAATTAACAAGTCACAGCGTATCTTCCAGTTGCCATGGTTATGTTATATAATCTCATCTTAGGAATAATAAAGAGGGACATAAATTAGTGCACTTTGTAGGTAATAAGAATAGAGGATTGACAGTATGGATTATTGAAGAGGAAATGGTGGTTGTTATTTCATTTATTTTCTATGATTTACAAATAAAGGTATTTTCTTAATACAAACAATTCAGTATAAATTAGTGCATGTTTACATTGTGATTTTTTAAAGATTTCAATAAAATAAGTGTATGCATGATAGAATTCCAAGATTTTTTTAATATAACAAAATAGCTTTTGAAATGCTGATTCAAATTGCATACTAACTGTACAATATGAAAACTAACTAATATATGTTAAACAGTTTCTCTTTGTCTATCCATATTTCATAAAGATTGAGTTTCTGTTAGCTGCATGATTTATCAAATGATTTGTGTAAAACTGAATCGCAATGATCATGAAAATGTTGAAAGATTGCTAAATTTGTATCATGTCATGCATAATATATATATGGTTAACATTATTGTAACAATGCTTTAATACTTTTAACAGAAAGGCATTTTTAGTTACTGTACAGTGCATCTCTGCAAAACCTGAGTCACATAAACAATTTGCTAAAACTGAATGGTTTCAATTGAGTACAGCCTGTTGTTAGGAATGTATCTGTTTGGACCCTAACCCCATTGAGCAATCTATTAAGCGATCCATTATGCGATCCATTAAGCGATCTATTATGCGATCCATTAAGCGATCTATTATGCGATCCATTAAGCGATCTATTATCTGTTCCATTATGCGATCTATTATGCGCTCCATTAGCGTGTTGTTAAACGACACATTTATGTTAATTAGCGATCCATTAGCTCATTTGCATGTGAAACTGGAACATGGTTTTCATGGTCTTATTGGACTTACAACTCGCTTGCGGATCATGCTTTTGGTGGCGTTTACTGACAGTATTTATTGGGCTTTTTTTTGTTTGGGAAATTTAATGCATATCTAGGACACACATCTAATCACATTAAAATTAGAAGACTGAGAAAAACGAACATGTTTAAAGTTGTCATCACGGATCATTTTTTGTCTCGAAATGATTTCAACTTGCTCTATTTTAACGAGTAAAATCTAAACTTTTCTCGGGGGAGGTCCCCCCCGAAACACCACCTACGGGAGGGAGCAGCCCCTCCCATACATGCCTCACCTCGGCATAAGACTAGGGTCGATGCCTTATGGCATCGATCTGAGTAATGACAAAATCACTCCAGCTACGCGCCTGGGAGATATTGGGAATTTTACAGAAACATACAACCTAGAACCTATTTTGGCATATACTGTACCTACATTTCTATAAATGTCTTTAGCATTTGTGTGAATGAGATGGAAGTCAGGGAATTTATTGTGTTACATGGACTTTATTTCATCAATGGTATACTGCATAATCTCAACTGGTACCAAGGATGGAGATAAAAGTCAATCTACCAGATTATAAATACCATTTACAAGATTATTGAAGACTGAATCAAGCTGCCTTGATTTCTCCATTTGCTTAGTTATTAAGACATTCATTGAAGAAAATGATCTTTCCATATTTTCAAAACTTGCATTTATTTGTGTTTGCATTTGAGTTAGTTATAGCCATTTCATTCTCTTTAACTCCAGCCACTACATTTGAAAATCTATTATTAGCCAATTTAATGTAAGAAGATAAATGACCTTCATGTTGTTGAACAGATTTAACAAGGTTGCGATTAAGCCTATTTAAAGCATTTACATGGCTAGCTAACAGATTTACATCATCCATGGTAGCTGTGTTAAAAAGACTTTTGCTCAGAGAACTTATGAATGGGAGAAGTGATCTGCGACTTCTACTTTTAATAGTGCGTGCTTTTTCTGGCATTAAGAGGTCAATTGTTTTAATTGTTTCTTTTATATACATAGCAGTATGTACCCTAACCTGATTAATTTCAGTAAATATCTTATTTACATAAGTAAATATATAAATACCGATTTTGAGCCACTCTGACCCCCAAATTGACCCCATTTAACTTTTTACCACTGACCAACACCGACCAATTAAAAATCCCCGGTTTGATGAACACAAATTCCTGGGAACAAGATTCACTTACACAATAAAAACCCCCACAGATTTTGAATCCAGCGAAAACAAAAAGTTTTAAATACATATAATATCAATGAGTTAACAGAATAAAATATATTGTTTGAAAGAAAGAAGATTTACTGATAATATAAATCCTCGTTATGTTACAGCAAAAAACGGGAGAAAATGATACTAGCTACCTGTTCATCTTGTGGAAGAATGAAATCAAAGTTTGTTAAAAGTACAGGAGGTAATTTAGATATTCATAAAGCAATGTTACCTTTATTACCTAAGAAAGGTTTAACACTCCCAGGATATAACTATTGTGGGCCAGGAAATCCTTTAGATAACGGACCCCCTGTTAATGAACTAGACGCAGTATGTATGGACCATGAGTTTTGCTATGGCAACGGTGTAAAAAAAAGTACATGTGACAAACAAATGTTTTCCAACTTAAATAACACTAAATCAAAAACATTTGGAGAAAAGATTGCAAAACATTTAGTTGTAAAACCTGCAATTAAAACGAAATACAAACTTGGTCTCGGACAAAAACGAAAATCGAAAAACGGGAAAAGGGGGTATAGTATTTACTTGGACGTAAGTCCTCGGGAGCTAAAAGCTCACTCAAAAAGACCCCCCAAATAACGTGGAGTGATGAATTAGCAGAAGAATTACATAAACCAATTAAACGAAAATTTATTAAACGAAGAGTGATAGTTAATGATATTGATGACACTTGGTCTGCTTATTTAGTTGATATGCAAGCTTTTTCAAAATATAATAAAGGTATGAAGTACTTGTTAACCGTTATTGATATATTCAGTAAATATGCTTGGGTTATTCCATTAAAGAATAAAACCGGAGAATCTGTTACTGAAGCATTTAATAAAATAGTTTCAGAAGGTAGAACCCCCACAAATTTATGGGTAGATGAAGGAAAAGAATTTTATAACAAAAAGTTTGAATCATTTTTGAATAAAAATAAGATTAACATGTATCATACATTTAATGAAGGGAAAGCTGTAGTAATCGAAAGATTTAATAGAAGTTTAAAAAGAATAATGTGGAAATATTTTACAGCAAATAATACTTACAATTATTTAGACAATTTACAGGAAATGGTTGATAAATATAACAAAACAAAACATTCTGGTATAAAAATGTCACCAACTAAAGCCAGTAAAAACTTAAATAAAGGTACTGTTTATTTTAATTTGTATGGTAATTTAAAGACACCAAAGAGTAAACCAAAGTTTAAAATTGGTGACCGAGTTCGTTTAAGCAAACTTAAACGACATTTTGAAAAAGAATATACACCAAACTGGACAGAAGAAATATTTATAATTTATGGAATTAATAACACAAATCCCAGAACATACACTATTAAAGATTTGAACAATGAAATAATTCAGGACTCAATTTATGAACAAGAACTTTTACCTACTAAACAAGAGGTTTTTAGAATAGAAAAAGTTATTAGACGAGACTATAAGAAAAAACAAGCTTTAGTAAAATGGAAAGGTTATAGTGAAAAATTTGATAGTTGGATTCCGTTCAGTGAATTGGAAGAAATTTAATTTAAAAAATATATTATATAAATGAGTAATAAAAATCTAATTTCTAATGAAGACAACGGATTTCCTAAAATAGAAACAATAGATCAATAGATCAATTAATTATTCACTTGACTAAACTTGCTGCTGCTTACAGAAAAAGTTTTGTAGAAGAGTAAATACAGGATTCCAAATTACAGCAGGTATTTTTGGTTGTTCAGCTGCATTAGCACTTGTTCCAACGATTCCTATAATTGTAGCAGTTGCTGGTGCCGTTCCAGCAGTAATTACAATATTTACTAATAGACTAAAAATTGGAGACAAAAAAGCTATTTTAAAATTACACCATCACAAAATAAAACAACTAATAACAAAAGCACGGATCGGAAAAATAAGTAAAGAAGATCCAAATAAAGTTATTCAAGATATTTTTACAATACTGTTAGAAATGCAGAAAGAAAAAAACTATTCAACGCCTCTTGAAACACATATGAAGGAATTTAATCTTAACGGATATAAAAGAAAAACTATTCTATAAGTTTATTATATATAAATGAGAAAAATTATATCAGTTGAAGGTAATGTTGCATCAGGAAAAAGTACGTTTTTAGATATTATCAAAGAATATAATCCTAATTTTAATATAATTCCAGAACCAATTCATGAATGGCAAAATGGTGTTTCTTTTCTTGAACGATGTTATTTAACTAACAGCAATGCTTTTACAAAACAATATCATGTCACCGGAGTTGTAAATGATCCCGAATGGGCAGTATACAATCTTTTCTTAATTGATCATGTTATTAAAATACATGGAAAAAATCCAATTAACGCTTTTATTTGTGTTAAAACCGATCCTAAAATATGTTTTCAAAGACTTCAAAAAAGAAACAGAACTGAAGAAAACAGAGTTGGTTTAGATTAGATTTAGAAAAACTACACAAATTACACGAAGAATGGTTAAACAGAATGTCTCAAGAAGGTATTAAAATTTTAACAGTTGATAACAATTTAGAAAAAATAACTTTAAAATCTTATTCAAAAGATATAGATAATATTAACCATTTTTTAAACGTTCTTTATGTGCGTTGTTAAAGATATTTTTTTCTATAAGTATATTATATAATGGTTAATAGAAAAATAGACAGAATGATTATGCCAAAATTATCCAGTACTTTAGGAGAAATAACAAACCCAGATAAAGATTCATATAAAAAAGTTCTTGAAAGAAGAAATGTTATTAACTCCAAACTTGATAAAATAGTTAGTGAAGAATATAAAAACATGTAATTGATAAATTAAAAAATGTTATAGATCAATATCTTTTTCAGAAAGAACTATATAAACGCGAATGTGGTTGTTTGATGCTGGAAGAAAATGGTGGGCTTTCAGCCCCCGGGGTTAAAGACCCTGGTAACAACTGTGATTGTCCTAAACCAAATAATCACCGAAACAATCCTAAAAAAGTTATTGCAATCGATTGTGATACTAACGAAGAAAAAATAAATATAAGCATTTATGCAACATCTAATAATCTTGATATTAATTCTGGGCTAATAAAAATGTGTTGTGAAGGAAAAAACAGAGTAAAAAGTGGAATATCAAATTTTAATGGAAAAAGATATAAATTTAAATACTCTTAATTGTTTTGCTTTTACTTAATGATTTTTTCTCTAATTATAATATATAGATGATTAAAGAAATCGAGAAATCTACAAAACAATATATGAAAAAAATTGAAATTAAAATTTTAAGTTCAGATCCAAAAATTCAATTATATTCGAATATAAAAGATATAGACAATACTCTTAAATCTGAACTTAAAACTTTAAAAGGTATAAAAATAAATGCTGTTTTAAAATTAACTTTTGTGAAAATGAGCAAAACAGATACAATATATAAATCAGCTTATTTTCAATCTAACCCTTCAATTATTATTAATATAAACGAAATAAAAAACACTTTACATCAAGCCTTTGATGAGTAATAAATAGGATTGGTAATTGGATTTCAGAAGCAAGTGGCTGGAGAATAGAGTCAGTTGATGCCCATTATATAAACAGATATACGTATACACCGCTGGCTGCTTCTAGTTATTTAGAATTACCAAAACCATTACAACATCCAATGAAAGGATTAATAAATATAAAGACCGATGATAATGAATGTTTTAGATGGTGTCATTTGGCTTACAAATTTCCTGTAACAAAACATTCTGAAAGAGTTTCAAAATATAAAAACATATAGAAAAACTTAATTATAAAGGAATACAGTTTCCTGTTACAATAAATTAAATACCTAAAACAGAAACTCAGAATGATACTTCATGTAATATATTTGGTTGTTCTTTGGCCTCCGGAGACGGTGTCTCTGGTTATGAAGAACCCGCAGGCATTTATTCATTGTACATATCAAAATATCACCATTCCGAAAGGTGTGACATGTTGTTGATTAATAACGATAAAAAATCACACTATGTTTGGATTAAAGACTTTAATAGATTAATGTGTAACAAAACCAAAGATCAACATAAAAAACATTTTTGCAAATCATGTTTACAAACTTTTTCTCAAGAAAGAATATTAAATGAACATATACCAAATTGTTCAGCTATTAATGGTGTTCAAGCTGTAAAAATGCCAAAAGAGTAAAAAGTAAGATTTATTTTAAAAATTATCACAAACAATTAGAAGTACCTTTTGTAATTTATGCTGATTTTGAGTCAATAACAAAGAAAGTTTTAACTGCTTTACCTTCATCTAAATCTTCATTTACTGAACCATATCAAAAACATATTGTGGTTATGGTTATAAAGTTGTTTGTTGTTATGACGATAAATATACTAAACCAACCCAGATTTACAGAGGCCCTAATGCAGTTTATAAATTTATTGAAAAAATGCTTGAGAAAGAGGAATATTGTAAGGAAATATTTAAAGAACATTTTAACAAAGATTTGAGAATGTCTAAAAAAGATGAAGGTGAATTTAAAAAACAAAAGTTTTGCCATATCTGTGAAAAAGAATATATAGAAGGCGAAGTGTCAGTAAGAGATCACTGTCATATAACAGGAAAATTTAGAGGAAGTGCTCATTCAGAATGTAATATTAATTTTAGACTAACACAAAAAATTCCTGTCATCTTCCATAATTTAAGAGATTATGATGATCATTTTATTATGCAACAAATAGGAAAATTCAAAAAAGAAATTAATGTAACTCCTAACAATATGGCATTTATGGTAAGTGATTTGGTTTTTATAGATAGTTTTCAATTTATGTCTCAATCATTGGATAGCTTAGTAAAAAATATTCCAGAATTTAAGTACACATCTCAAGAATTTAGTAAAAGTAAACTTGCGAAGCTGGAACCTTCGGTTGCACTTGAATTATTAAAAACAAAAGGTATTTATCCATATGATTAC
The DNA here is from genome assembly GCF_021730395.1 of Mercenaria mercenaria. Lineage (NCBI taxonomy): Eukaryota > Metazoa > Mollusca > Bivalvia > Venerida > Veneridae > Mercenaria > Mercenaria mercenaria. The sequence continues at coordinate 60,909 of NW_026459000.1, forward strand.
ATGGATTCATTTAAAAATTCAAAGAAACAGAATTACCTCCTAAAGAAGAGTTTTATTCAATTTTAAACGAAACACACATATCTGATAACGAATATGAACATGCTAAAAATGTTTGGAATAGACTTAAAATTAAAACAAAGGGATAATATCATGATCTCTACCTAAAAACTGACGTATTACTTTTAGCTGATACATTCGAAAATTTAAGAAGGTTGTGTTTGGAATATTATAAACTTGACCCTTTCATTACTTTAGTAGTCCTGGTTTAGCTTGGGATGTAATGTTAAAAATGACCGGAATAAATCTGGATTTAATAACTGATATTGATATGTATCTTTTATTGAAAAGGGACTGAGAGGAGGAATAAGTTATATTTCAAACAGATATAGCAAAGCAAACAATAAATATATATAAAAAAAACACGTTCCTGAATTAGAAAATAAATACATTATGTACCTCGAAGCCAATAATCTTTACGGTTGGGCTATGTGTCGACCTTTGCCCTCTGGAAACTTGAAATTTATATCCGAAAAACAATATAAGAAATTAATTGCAAAAGGTAAAACTAACTTTATAATTGAATGTGATCTTGAATATCCAAAAGAATTACATGTTGTACACAACGATTATCCTTTAGCTCCTGAAAAAGTTAAAATACCAGATGAATGGCTTTCTGATTATAATAAAAATATTAAAGAAGAATTTGAAATAGGAAAAAGTAAAGTAAAGAAGTTGGTTCCAACTTTAATGAAGAAAACTAATTATGTACTTCATTTTAAAAATCTTGAACTATATGCACAATTAGGATTAAAAGTAACAAAAATACATAGAATATTAACTTTTGATGAAAGTCCTTGGTTAAAAGGATATATTGATTTTAATACTCAAAAAAGATCTAAAGCAAAGAATTCAAGACTTTTTTAAGTTAATGAACAACTCTGTATTCGGTAAGACATTAGAAAATTTACGTAAGAGGGTTAATATTAAGCTGACGCATGATGAAAACCTTTTATTAAAATATATTGCCAAACCTTCATTTGTTAGTTCGACAATGTTTAATAAGAATTTGTTCGGTATTCATAAAATAAAAGAAAGTTTATTATGAAAGAGACCTTGTTACGTCGGAATGTGTATTCTAGATTTATCAAAATATTTAATGTATGATTTTCATTATAATTTTATTAAAGAAAAGTATAAAGGCAACTGTAAATTACTATTTACCGACACCGATAGTTTTTGTTATGAAATAAAAACCAAAGATGCATATAAAGATTTTTATAAAAATAAAGATTTGTTTGATAATAGTGATTATGATTCTGAATCAAAATTTTATCTCGATAATAATAAACAAGAGGGCCAAGATGGCCCTAGGTCGCTCACCTAAGAAACACTCCATAACAGTGTAAAACATGTTTGACCTACTCATTTCATGGAAACAAATATTCTGACCAATTTTCATTAAGACTGGACCAAAAAATTGGTCTCTTGCGATAAAACAAGCATTTTCTTAGATATGACCTAGTTTTTGACCCTAGATGACCCATGTTCAAATTCGACCTAGATTTTATCAAGGCAATCATTCTGACCAAAATTCATGAAGATCAACTGAAAAATACAGCCTCTATCACATACAGAAGTTTTTTCTTTGATTTGACCAAGTGACCTAGTTTTTGACCTCAGATGACCCATATTCAAATTCGACCTAGATTTCATTAAGGCAATCAACCTGACCAAATTTCATAAAAATCAATTGAAAAAAAACAGTCTCTATCGCATACACAAGATTTTTCTTTAATTTGACCTAGTGACCTAGTTTTTGACCTCAGATAACCCATATTCAAAATCTACCTAGATTTCATCAAGGCAATCACTCTGACCAAATTTCATGAAGATCAATTGAAAAATACATCCTCTATTGCATACACAATGTTTTTCTTCGATTTGACTTAGTGACCTAGTTTTTGACCCCAGATGACCCATTTTCGAACTCGGCCTAGATTTTATCAAGGTAATCATTCTGGCTAAATTTCATGAAGATCAGTTGAAAAATACAGCCTCTACTGCATACACAAGGTTTTTCTTTGATTTGACCTAGTGACCTAGTTTTTGACCCGAGATGACCCATTTTCAAACTCGGCCTAGATTTCATCAAGGTTATCATTCTGACCAATATTCATGAAGAAGAATTGAAAAATACAGCCTCTATCGCATACACAAGGTTTTTCTTTGATTTGACCTAGTGACCTAGTTTTTGACCCGAGATGACCCATTTTCGAACTCGGCTTAGATTTCATCAAGGTTATCATTCTGACCAATATTCATGAAGATTAATTGAAAAATACCGCCTCTATCGCATACACAAGGTTTTTCTTTGATTTGACCTAGTGACCTAGTTTTTGACCCGAGATGACCCATTTTCGAACTCGGCCTAGATTTCATCAAAGTTATCATTCTGACCAATATTCATGAAGATTACATGAAAAATACAGCCTCTATCGCATACACAAGGTTTTTCTTTGATTTGACCTAGTGACCTAGTTTTTGACCCGAGATGACCCATTTTCGAACTCGGCCTAGATTTCATCAAGGTTATCATTCTGACCAATATTCATGAAGATTAAATGAAAAATACAGCCTCTATCGCATACACAAGGTTTTTCTTTGATTTGACCTAGTGACCTAGTTTTTGACCCGAGATGACCCATTTTCGAACTCGGCCTAGATTTCATTAAGGTTATCATTCTGACCAATATTCATGAAGATTAATTGAAAAATACAGCCTCTATCGCATACACAAGCTAAATGTTGACAGACGACGGACGACAGACGACAGACGACAGACGACAGACGACGGACGACAGACGCCGGACATCGAGCGATCAGAAAAACTCACCTGAGCATTGCTCAGGTGAGCTAAAAAGTAATTGGAAAGTTTAAAGACAAAGCTGCTGGAATTCCCATTGTTGAATTTGTTGGATTAAGAAGTAAAATGTATTCTTATTTATTAGAAAATCACGTTAATATAAAAATGTAAAGGAATTAAAAAGCATGTTGTAAAGAAAACAATAGTTCATAAAAATTACAAAGATACTTCATTTAATTCAACCCAGACTAACCAAACCTTTAAAGTTATTCGTTCTGATAAGCACAATATTTCTAGTTATGTTATTAATAAAACATCTTTATCATGTTATGACGATAAAAGATATATTAAACCTAATGGTATTAAAACATTAGCCTACGGACATAAAACCATAAATTGTTAGCTAGAACCATACATTGTTAGGTTATGTCCTAGAACCATAAATTGTTAATTGAATATTCTTAACGTTTAAACCATCTATAAAAATCACACCACCTGCCTTAAATTGATCAGCATAATTAATTGAGATTGTTTCTTTTTTTCTGTTATTTTTTGCATTGTAACTTTGAAGAATTTTATTTTCTTTGTTTTTTAATTCTAATTTAACTTCTCCTTTATTTAATTTAATTGCATCTATAAGAATAATTAAGATGCAATTTTGTTTAATTGTTACATTATTACCATTTTGAACTAAACCAGGACTAGCATTATCAACTTTCCATTGAAATAATCCAGCAACATCTTCTGTTGCAGATGTTAAAAACAAAGGAGGTTTTCTTATCATTTGTCTTTCTATTTTACTTACTTTTTCATTTATATTATTGAATATTCCCATTATATAAAAAATTAGGTTTATTAATTAACTAGATAGAATCTGACATAACTTCCGGCATCTACAAGATATTGACTTGTTGGCGATCCTGGATAAATGTTAATCATCATTCCTTTGTTTAAATGAATTTCAATTTTTTTCTTGAAAAGTGTTTTATTTGTCCGCTCATATGTTTTATTTTCCTGTCCATTTATTTGACTCAAATCATCAGGTCCACTCCACCAATCCAAATAAATAAAATCAAATCTACCATACTCATTAAAGAAAAGGTGGGCGATAATGTTGACTTCAATTATGTAATCCCCATCTTGTTGGACTAGAAATACACTCTTTTCCACTCCTTGGGAATCGATATATTTATGATCTGTTTTAATAAAAATTTTATAATCTATAATCTTATTAGCTCGTATTCCAAATAATTCAAAATAATTTGTAGTTAATAAAACTTGTTGTTGTAATTGTCTGTCTCCAATATCATATTTTCTTCCAGGATGATTCTTTACAGCAAGTTCCCTGTTATTGTAGTATTCGAAAAGAAACACTTCACGTCTTACTGTTTCTAATTCTTCTTCTATTGCTTTATTATTTTTATCAAGTTTAAGAATTACTTCAGCTAAATCATCAACTCGTTTGGTTGTAGCAACTTCAGAAGCAGACAAATTATCAACAGTATTTTTTGTTCTAGCTAATTGTGTTTCTTGTTTTAAATAAACATTTTTTACTTTTGTAATTTCTTCAGCATTGGTGGAAATTGTTTTAACATTAGCAGTAACTGATTCTCCTTGTTTAATTGATTTTTCAACTACAAAGTCCAGATTATTTTCTATTTTTTTAATTTTATCATTAAGCTGCACTATATCTTTTTGTAATATTTCTGTAAGTGTACTTAATTCCGCGTACTTTAAATTGTGACGTGTGTTAACATTACTAATCAAGATCCGAAGTTGTTTCTTAAAATTTTCTATGTAAGAATTAAACTCTTTTTTAAGATTATCTAATGCTGTGTCATGGTCATCACCTCTTTGTGAAGCTGCCTTTTCCAGTTCAGATTTATATTCAGCAAATTTATTTGTAAAGTCAGTGTTAAGTTTATTTATTTCTGTCCTAATTTCTAACTGATACATATTTTGTAACTTTTTCTCAGCTTCAATAATCTTGTCGTTTAGTTCTTCATGTTTAATAATACTATCTTTTAATTCTTGAACTTGATCGAATAACATTTCAAAATTAACCCGCAATACTTCTTTCATCTGAATGTCTGTCAAATCAGATTCTTCTTCAAGTTCTTTAATAGAATCAACCATAACTTTCATTTCTTCTTCAAGTTTACCTTGTAATTGAATTATTAATTATTGATTCTTTTTAAAATCTTTTTTTAATTCTTCAATATTCTTTACTTCTTCTTCTAATGTCTGTTTTATAGATTTGATGTCTTCAAGTTTACAGTCTTCTATTACACTTTGAACTTTTTTAAACACAAACCGTTTTGAAACTGCATCGCTGGGTTTATCTGGATTTCCTAGGTTGATTATTCCATTACCTCCCATATCTAATGCTCTGTTCATTGTATTATCAAGTTCCTTATTTTTATGAAGATACGATTCCATGTCTTTTTTAAGCTTTTTGTATTGTTTTCTAGTAGCATAATCACTTAAATCAATATCAAATTTAACTTTACTTATACTGTCGGGTTGATTAATTTGTTTTACATCATTAAAAACTCCCATCTATATAATTCCCGTGAAGTTTTTTCTTAAAAACTTCCTTGGTTTGTCAACATATAAGAAATCATATTTTTGTTTTGTTGCATTAGTAAAAGAATCACGATTTATATTTTGTTCATTACAAATCATATCATTTTCTCTTTTACCAGGGCTTTCAAATAAAATATAATGTAAACAGTTAATACGGATATCCTTTGGTGTTTTATAGTAAGACTGACTTAAATAAATTACAGAACAGTTTTTGTGACGTCCTTGAATAAAGTATTTTGTAATTTCCTTTTGAAACTTTTTTCTTCACATATAAAATCATCAAATATTACTACTTTTTGTTTGTCTGATTCAAGATCATTCACGTCAGTTATTTCATTATTAGAATATTCAAGTATTTCATTTGGATCTACTTTAATTCTTTCTGCAATTTCATTTAAGTGGTCTATTAAATCCTGATATTTAGATTGTTCTAGCTTTTTAGCATATAGGTATAATTTATCATAAAATATAAGAGGTTTTGGAAGCATATGCATTAATTTATTTGTTTTTCCTGATCCGGAAGATCCACATATTAACATTCTAAAACATGAATCTGGCATAAAAGGATAAAATTGCCCAAAGTTATTAGATTTGTCGTTTTTTGTATCATAATTAGGAATTTCCATTATATAATAACATTACATTATCTTACATTATTTTACATTATCTTACATTATTATATAAATGCAATCAAAACTTAATGAAATAAGTATAAGAAAAAACTTAGTCGGACAAAAGATAAGAGCTAAGAGAGATGAAATAATGAGAGAAAAAATCAGAAAAGCTACTGGTCGAGCAATGTATAGTGAAATTTATAAACCAATTACAGAAGGAATAGAAAGTCAAAAAGAACAATTGACAAGTCAGTTAAAAGCATTACCTGGAATTAAAGAACTAGTGTTACTTGGTGATGAAATAAAAGACATACAAATATATCAAGGTTTACCACAACTATTTCAAGAGCCACAACCAATTACATGGTCTCATGAAGAACTGGCGAGGGAATATAAAAATACAGGGAAATAAGTAGACCTACGGTCTCCGGGGACGTAGTCCTTGGCAAAGAACCTACTGAAGAAGAACTTGAAATAACACTGGAAGATTATGGAAAAGAATTGGGGGCAAGACCAAAAGAATTTACAGTTGATCTTAATAAAGACATTGATTTAGAACTTTTAGATACAAAAAATATAATATACCACAAGAAGTGTTTGATTTTTTTCTCAGCAAATCTAAAGATCCAGATGAAAAAATGACTAGGGAAGAAGTAGAGGATGTCGTAAAAAGTGTATCAAAGGATATAAGAAAATTGGGTAATGACTCTGGTGCAATAACCAGAAAGAAAAATCCCACATATCTTGATCTAAAGCAAAAGAAAACAATAATAGCTAAGTCGAATAATTAAAAAAAATATAAAGAAACGATCTATGATATTCTTAGCCAAGGAAAATATATAGGAAAAGGAATAAGATATCATAACCCATATAAAGTTTCACCAAATGGACAATATGGAAATTTAATTATTAACTTAAATAAACTTTATGGTCAAAATAAATTAATTGCTAAAGATAGAATAACTGGAAAAGAAGTTATTAACGCTAAAGTAGATAATGATTTAATTGATTTGATTAATAAAAGATATAACAATAATAAAAAACATTCAATACTTTCTAGGAAAATATTTAAAGAATTAACAGAAAAATCAAGATTACCTATCAATAAAAGATCTATGAAATTTAAAACAGTAATTACAGGAGAAGGTTTTAATTCAAATCTTTGTCCATGTAATCCAGAAGAATTGGTTAGTAACTTGGAGTTAATTTGTGGTTCAAATGATGCCGGAAATAATAATGAAGAACTAAAAAATGAAGGTATTAGCATAATTGATGAACTATTAAAAATAAATAAATTGTTACCAGAACAACATGAAATGTTATATAAAAATTATTTTTCTTGAATTTAAATTCTAATTATATATAAAATGGAACAAAAAGTAGTATTAAGTTCTGAGGCAGTTAAAAACAACACTAAAAGTACTCCAAGCGATTTTACAGTTAGATTTAGTCGTTCTTTAATTTTAGATAAAAATAAAACTTATGTTGTTGGTTTGGATAGTATTAACACTATGACTTACTCTTGGCATAATGTTAGTGATGAATACGATAATAAAAGAATTCGTTATAATAATGGTAAAGATTGGAAAGATATCATATTTACTAATGGTTCTTACAGTTATACAGACATTAATAATTGTATTAGAGAAACACCAATAAGTAATGGTGATTTTGAATTTGATAAATCAGACATTGCTCCAATAAGTTTAGAATTTGATTTAAGTAGTTTTAAGGTTTTGATTTCAATTCATAATAATTTTATATTGGATTTGAGAATGTCAAATTTTCATACATTACTTGGATTTGAGAAAAAAAGCTTTGCGAAGTACTGAATGGGGAACTACAACTCCAAATAAAACTAACTCTGTAGACACAATTTACATTCATTGTGATCTTATTGATAATTCACTTGTCGACGGTAATTTTAGTGATATTATCTATGCTTTAAGTACTGCAGATTTAACAAGAGCTTATCCATTTTACAAAAGAACCACAAAGAGTTGGATATTCTGAAATTAATAAGAATGTTATAAATTCAATAAGAATATATAGTACAGATGTATTTGGTAGAATAATTAATTTTAATGAAGTTGAAACAAGTTTTACACTAATATTAAAAGAATTATAAAATTTAGTTTTATATAATATACAAAAAAGTTTATGATAAAAACAAAGGAATATTTATTTATGTTGGTGTTCAAACTGGAGAAGAAATTATACAAGGTTCAGGTATCTTTGACACTTTAACAAAATTATTTTCATCTTCTGTTGCATCAGCTGGAAAAAAAGCTCTGGAAACTGCAGGAAAAGCAGCACTTGAAAGTGGAACCCGCAGGATTGGAACGGAAGTCGGGAATTTAGCTGCTAATAAAATTACAGAAAAAATTAAAAGTTTCAAAAAAACTGTAACACCTGCTCCTCCGGTCAAGCCTCCGGCGAGCTCTGTTGCTGTTGGTAATTTAATTGCTAAGGAATTACAAAAAACAAATTCAAATAATGAGGAGGAGGATATTAATATAAGAATAAATAAAATATTGTCAGGTTCTGGAATGCGTAAACGTATTAACAGATTAATTTATAAAAAATAAAATAATATATAATATACATGTTTAGAACAAAACAGTATTGTGAAAGATATTAATTAACTCCTATTCAATTAGATACAGCTTTAATATCCGTCCTGGGAAATGGCGTTAAACAACAAAAAAGTGGATATCATTTTACAATTAATGATAGAAGTTCATATTTTGATTGGTTTAATGGTTATTTTGAAGTGAGTTTTGAAGTTAATAAACTTGCTGATGGTGCTAATTATGCTGATGGAGATCAAATTGCTTTAATTAATAATGTAGCTTCAATAATTGATCAGCTAATAGTTAAATAAAATGGAAAAATTGTCTATGGTTGTAATAATTTATATAAGGTAATTAACTTAAAAAATTTAGTTGAACTATCTAAGGATTATGTAGAATCGACTGGAACAAATGAATTTATTTATTTAGATACTACTGCTGTTGCTGTGAGTAGGAATGACCAAGCTGGATATAATAAAGGTTTTGCTGTTAGAAAGGGATTAATCCAGGGTGGTAATGAGGTAAATGCTAAAATTCCGTTAAATAATTATTCTTTTTTTCAGGGTTTGGAACAAAACCTGTTACCCCTAAGCGAAATACAAATAACATTACAACTAACAAATGATGATGAATTAATTTACAGAGTTAATGCTGCTGATGAAGGTAGGGTAATTGTAAATAAATTAATTTTGTGGGTTCCGCATTTAATTTTTAATGATTATGGACTTAATTTAATTTCTGAAAAATATACAAATGCAAGGTGGAAACACCTCAGAGAAATGATAACACAATCAACAGATACACAACAGAATAATATAACTTTTAGAATAACAGCTGGTGTAACAAAACCCGAACATGTGTTTGTTTATTTACAACGACCTGATAAAAGTAATTCACAACAACATAACCCACATTTATTAGATACATTTAAAGCTAATGCAGCAAATAATAATTGTACGTTGGAATCTTGCCGTCTTGAAGTTGGTAACGGTGTTTTTTATCCTGAAACGGAATATACAAGTAAATCAAGAATTTACGATGATGTTTTTAATTATTCTTATAAACAAATTAGTAAAACCACTGGAAGTCTCTTAAATAGAACAAATTTTCACAGTTTGTTTGGATTTATTCATTTTAACTTAGAATTTAAAAAGGAAGTAATTACAGAAGATCCTAAGCATATTACATTAACAGTTAAATTAAATATTCAACTAACAGCTAATATCCGTGTTTACGCAATTGTTTTGTATGAAGAAACAGTTGAAATAAATACTATTAGAAGTGAACTTGTTATTGTTTAAATAAAATAAATTTTAAATATATAATGACATCAAACTATATTGAATATAAAGTTAACCTAACAGATGGACAAAAGAAAAACTTAGCGAAAGCTTACAATAATAAAATTCCACATACTTTTAGATTAAGATACGAACAATTGCGTGGAAACTTTCCTTTACTTTTAACAAAAACACAAATTAACCAAATTAACAACTCTATTAGAAATAAGAAGGGATTAGAAAATACAATTTCAAAAAAAAAACAAATGTCCAGTCAAGGTCAAAATGGTGGATTTTTAGGAGCTTTGGCTGGAATAATAGGAAAAACAATTCTTCCAATGGCAGCAAAATAGCTCCAAAAATATTAGCTCCTCTAGGCATCGGTGCTTTGTCAGGACTTGCCAGTACTGGTGTCAGTAAGTTGTTTTGGAATGGTATGATTTCAGTAGCTAATAATAAGAGAAATATGATAATACCATATATAACACCTAATCAAAGAAAACAATTAAGAGGAACGGGAATACTTAAATTAACTCCAAAGCAAAAACAAGATGGAGGTTTTTTAGGTATGCTTGCGGCAAGCCTTGGAATACCTTTGATTACATCTTTGTTATGTGGTAAGGGGCAAGGTCGGGGCTTACAGATAAACTCACAAAGAAGACCTTACAGACGAATTCCTATTGTAAAAAAAAAATTATAATCAAACCAATCTCTAACTTTGAAATTGAACAATGGGTACAACAGTTAAAAATAAAAAACTTTAGGCGTGTATTTAGTAGAAATAATTTACCAAAAATAAAAGAATCAAAGGTTGAATGTGGAATAATTAATTTAGATAACTCTATCGGACCTGGAACCCATTGGGTGTGTTATGTCGGGAAATAGTTAAATATATAATTAAGATAAAGTATAACAACATACAATATCAAGACAAAACAAGTGTATTGTGTGGTTATTATTGTTTATTTTTTATGAAAATGTTACAAGATGGTATAAACATTTATGATTTATTGTACAAAATACTAAAAGTTAACAATCTAAAACAAAATGAACAAACAATCACTTCCTATTTCATGTCCCGTTAACACATCTGCAGAAACTTGTGATACAATCCTACGCTTGAGTGAACAAGTCTAGTTCCACAGATCAATATCCTGCAGAAAATTGTGAAACAATCCTACGCTTGAGTGAACAAGTCTCATTAATTGATAGTTCCATAGACAGATCAGTATCCTGCAGAAAATTGTGAGACAATCCTAGCTACGCTTGAGTGATTTGGTTGTTTGTACAGCATTTATCAACCATTCATTCCATTTCTTTATTTCGGGGTCGTCGGGGTTTCTCAAATGTGTAGTAATGTAATCAATATCGCGTGAGAATTCTTGAATACTCCTGAAATGAAATATAGAAAATACTTTTTTAAAGTCATGTATCACTTACGTTTTCTGCAGTCAATAACAAAATATTCGAGCAGTGGGTAAATAAGCGTCACTGAAAAGTTACCACCCTAATGAACTTTATATTTTAAAAATCGCATTGGACTGTGTTAAAAGCATAACACGATTTATTTTTGACGTAATTGAAACGTCACTGTCAAATTCGATAAACTCCATTTGAGGTATGGGTTGTGCGTGCAAAATGACTTTTTTCCAGCAATGCTGACATGTACGAAAATTCTATCGCAAGTCATTCATCACTCTTGAAAAACAGTCGACAGACAAAAATGAATACGTTTAAAAAGCAGAATTTCCTTGCTAAGAAATACCATCAGGTAATTTACATGGTTGGTGTTGACCTTTCGTGTCGTGCAATTGTGTGTCGTTTGTGCTGTTCTCGCCTGACTTCTAAAGTTAACCAAAAGATAAGAAAAATAACACTTACATTTTAATTGTTTAAATTTCTTCCACTGTATAAATTAATCACTTATTCTGCTTCTTTATGTCAATAAGTTTAGCGTAATAATGTCCTTGAATAAAACACTTGCCAACTCACACGTCGCGAATGTTCTAGAACCCGATAATCGCCAGGCAGTGAATTATTCTTAATGGAAAAGCGGTCAATATTGCGTACGTGCTAAGGCAGAAATTATTTTGTAGTTGTTTTCAGTCTTGATAAAGATTTTGAAAGTTGAATTATATATATTTTTCAGTACTTTATTAAACCAGAGGTTTTCGCTGGATTCAAAATCTGTGGGTTTTTTTTTTTTTATTGTGAAAGTGAATCTTGTTCCCAGGAATTTGTGTTCATCAAACCGGGTTTTTTTTTAATTGGTCGGTGTTGGTCAGTGGTAAAAAGTTAAATGGGGTCAATTTGGGGGTCACAGTGGCTCAGAATCGGTATTTATATAACTACTTACATATTCACAAGTCTTCTTGTTCTTAGTACAACCTGGCAATTCATTAATGTTCATGGGCTCAGGCAGCTCTACTTCAAACGTATGGATCCAACTCTCTTTATTTAGTTGCAGCAGGGCTTCTGGCTCAAATAATATCCTGGCATCTTATAATTTCGACGTATTTACATTTTCGACGGTGTAAGTTATTCCCCTTTAAATTCGCGATCTCGCGTGATTTCATGAAGCTCCGCCCTCCCGGAAGTAAACAAACGCCGAATACACACGCTGAGCTGTCAAAGTGTTCAAAATGGAAATTAGACAGGTACGAGCATTGTCAGCTTTTCGTGTTTTACTTGCAGACCCAGGCCAATGTTCGGGGCAAGTACAGGTCATACTCTGCCAATGATTTGCATGAGGCATATACTGTAGTGGTTGAGCAAGGTCTACCTGTTGAGAGAGTTGCCAAATGTTTCAACATTCCTATCACTACACTGAAGGACAGAGTGAAGGGCAGAGTGCATATTGATACTGTCAGGTCTGGTCCTCAAACCATGTTTACGTTGGAGCAAGAGGCTTTTCTCTGCAAACATTTAACAACTATGGCTGAGATAGGATTTGGTTATTCAAGACAAGAGACAATCAATCTTGCAACAGACTATGCTGTACATTTGGGAATCCGGGAGAAAAGCAAACCTTTTAGCCTCACGTGGCTTTACAGTTTTCTTGACAGATGGCCTGAATTAAAGGTGAAAAAGCCACGCAGTCTAGAAAATGCTCGTGCAAAATCAGCAACACGCCCTACTATTGACCGGTATTTTACTGAACTGAACTCCATCCTTACCAAGTACAACTTGAAGGATAAGCCCTCCCACATTTTTAACATTGATGAAAAGGGCCTTAATCTGGAACATAAACCTCCAAAGATTGTTGCAGGTGCTCATAACAAAACGCAAGCCGTAACAGCTGGAAGGTCCAAAACAGTTACTGTTATTGGTGGTGGAAATGCTCTGGGTCAACAGATACCACCATTTTTCATTTTTCCAGGAGCTAGGATGCAGCCAGCATTGATGGAAGGGGCAACACCAGGGGCTAATGGAACCGTATCAGAATCTGGTTGGTCCAACACAGAGATCTTCGGTAAATATATGAAGGAACACTTAGAGCCACTTTTGCCAGCACGAAGCAGTGACAGCCCAGTACAGATATTGTATGATGGTCATAAGAGCCACGTATCACTAGGGTTAGTAGAGTGGGCACGAGAGCAGCACTTATCTTTGTTTGTACTTCCACCACATTGCTCGCACTTGTTACAGCCCATGGACGTGTCATGCTTTGGTCCATTTGAAGTTGGCTGGAATGCAGCATGCCACCACCACATGAGGGAGTCAGGTGGGCGTGTAGTCACACGGTACGAGGTGGGCCACATCGCGAGCAAGGTATACAGCTCTACTGTGACACCTTTAAACATACAGTCAGCATTCAAGCGATGTGGAATATTCCCCTTCAATCCTGATGTCATCAGTGACAAATCCATAGCACCATCATTGACATTTCAGCCACGTCCTGAACCTAGCACATGTCCTGATGAGCAACAAGGTGACAAATCCGATC
>NW_026459001.1:0-61458 GCF_021730395.1 Mercenaria mercenaria
TTGTAAATTTATTAAGTTTCTCAAATTTTTAAGAATGATAAACAAGTAAATCACTTTCAGCTACTTCGTAAATTTACGAATTATGTCAGATTTACAATTCTTCGCATTTGTAAATTTTTCACAATTTTCATCTCTCTCGTAAATTTTCAAAGTGGAACTTTTAAGTTTCTCAGTATTTGCAAAATAGAAATTTTAATCACTTCAAGCAACTATGTAAATTTACGAAGCTGTTACTTGTACATAAATTAAGAAATTATGTCAGATTTACATTTTTTCACTTTTATAATTTTTTCACAATTTTCCTCTTGTTCGTAAATTTACGAAGTGGAACTTTTGAAGTTTCTCAGATATTGGCGAAATAGAAATTTTAGTCACTTCCAGCTACTTCGTAAATTTACGAAGCTGTTACTTGTACATAAAATAATGAATTATGTCAGATTTACATTTCTTCGCATTTGTAAATTTTTCACAGTTTTCATCTTGTTCGTAAATTTACGAAGTGGAAGTGTCTCAGGTTTTTGCAAAAAAAGAAATTAGTATTACTTTAAGCTACTTCCTAAATTTACGAAGCTGATACTTGTACATAAATTAACAAATTATGTCAGATTTACATTTCTTCGCATTTGTATTTTTTTTTCAGTGCACATTTCTTTTTTATACATGTGCAAAGCTGATTGTTCCATTTTTATTTGTTACCTTATTTCATGCCAAGCCTTGGCAAACTTCGTAAATTTACGAACTACTTCTTTTGAAGACTTTTAAAATCCAGTTAATGTATTAGTTTATATGAAATTTTTACAATTATTCCATTCGTAAATTTACGAACTTGTCTTAATTAATAATATCTTAGCGCTAAAACTTAAGTATGTTTTTACTTCTTATGAAATGCCATTAAACGGTTGTTCGTAAATTTACGAACTTTATTATATTTGAAAATTTCCAAATAACATCGCTTTTGGCAAACTTCGTAAATTTACGAACTACTTCTTTTGAAGACTTTTAAAATCCAATTTATGTATTAGTTTGTATGAAATTTTTACGACTTATTCCATTCGTAAATTTACGAACTTGTCTTAATTAATAATATCTTAGCGCTAAAACTTAAGTATGTTTTTGTTTCTTATGAAATGCCATTAAACGGTTGTTCGTAAATTTACGAACTTTATTATATTTGAAAATTTCCAAATAACATTTTTATTATGTATTATATGTATTATATATATATGAAATAAATGTATCATGACATGTCATTTTATGTGTTGATTTTTACTTCCGTTGAAAAATTTACGAAGAAAGTATGTTGTAAATTGGGGAAAAAAGCACGTAAATTTTTAGGTGATGAGGTTAAATGTGTGAAGAAAAGCGTGTTGATTTTTTCTTCGCTAAAAAATTACGAAGAAAGACAAACAGAATTTGGAAAAAAAGCGCGCTTTTTTTTAAGGTTTTGGCTGAAAAAGAGGAATCTCGATATAAAATCCTCTTTTAAAATACAACCAGTTTAAGTCGAAAAAGGGGCATAATTTTGTAAAAAAGCAAAATAGAGTTATGGAACCTGTGCAGTGTAAGTCAGTTTATCACAGTGAATAAGTGTGTGAAGTTTCAATCCATTCCCACAAGTGGTTACTGAGATACCAGCTTACATACAAAACCTTAACCAAATCGGGACGCGGACGTAGACGCCGACGCGGACGCGGACGCCGACGCATGGGCGAGTCCAATAGCTCTACTATTCTATGAATAGTCGAGCTAAAAATTATCAGACACCTAACATGATGGTTGCGTTCATTGAATAATAATAAACTCAGATAAAATTGGGTGACTGATAAAAATTGAGTACGCATGTTAAATATTAAATTGAGTAATTCGTAGCTGAATAAACCCTCTTCCTTAATAAGGATATGCCAAATAATTTATATTTGTCATCGTGTATAAACATTAACTCAATTTTGCGCTAGAAATTGAAACTTTCGGGCTTTGTGATCGACTCAAGCGTCGCTCGCAAATAAAAAAAAAGTGTCACTGTTTATTTTGCACATCGAATGCCCTTTAAGTACTTCGTTTTATTGTAGTTAGAAGTCAAAGTTTACAGTAAGAAATGTTATTTACATGCCTTTCCCCAATTCACTGTATTATATTTTCTTATCTTGGTGACTCATTATTTACTTTTAAGGTATCTATAGACTATGGTTTTCTCGAAGGTTATATAAAGAGGTTGTCTACACTATTTTCAAGCCTGGGTTATTCTGGATTTTTCAAAATCTTTTTATTCTTGGTTATATATGTAGGTGCTGGAACCTTCAATGATGCTGAAAATCGGTAGCTGTCTGAGAACAAGGAAGACCCTACAGTAAGATTTTATTGAAAACATTTCCTGTATTTTCTTAATACCAAAATATTTCCATTTTGGGCATTTAACATTACAAGGATTTATATTAACATTGAGGATTTAGAAATTTTTCGTAGAAGAGAAGATTTATATTCTTTTGATATACTAAATTAGTTTGGACTGTGTGTGATATATTTTGGAATTTATACTGACTGGATTTGACCAGGATTTTACTTGGATGGACTATTCTTGCATATTAGATTGGACTTTACGGCTAGTTGACATTTTTTGAATTGTTACTTTACATAGTAAACACTGTTATTGTTAGTAGTTGCTGGTTTGCTTTTCTGTTACCTTTAGTATTGTAAGTACTTGTTGCCCACAGACTTAACACATAATTAGAAACAAGAAACGTGGCAATGCCACGAAACCAGGTTTTCAACACTTTTCAGAAGAATAAAAAAGTATACTGAATCACAGTGCACCACTTTAAAGCACAACCCTAACCCTAACCCTAACCTAACCCTAACCCTAACCCTAACTTTAAAGCACAACCCTAACCCTAACCCTAACCCTATTTTTAGTAACAGTGACCTTGACCTTGATCCCAGAAACCCCAAAATCAATCCCAAGCTACAACTTTATATAAGTTTTCTATACACCAAGTTTCATCATGATAGCTCATTCCTAAGTTAAGTTATTGACCGGAAACCCTTTTTCTATTTTAAGTAACAGTGACCTTGACCTTGACCCCAGAAACCCCAAAATCAATCCCAGCCTTTGTCTTGATATAAGCTATATACATACTAAGTTTTATTCAAATATCTTTACCGAAACAAAAGTTATTGACCGGAAACACCAGTTTGACGCCGCCGCCGCCCATCCGCCCGCCCGCCCAACGACATACCCCAATCTAATAACTCAGGTTTTCGTTGAAAACCTGGTTAATAATGTGTAACTGAATAGAGTAAGAAAAGGAGGAATTCTGAGGACTTTAATTTTGAATAGACTTTATTTGCATAAAAAGCGAAATATTATGCAATTAGTGTCGCCCTCGACAGGCTGCTTTGGTTGCGGGATAAATAGAACATAGGAGGAGTGTCATTCTTTATGTAAATTTATCGGGCTTGTCTGATATTTAATTTGACATTATTTACCGATTAAAAAGAAGCCGGACTCTCTTATGCCACTCAGAAGTACGTCGTCACAAGTATGATAGTTCAGTTCTTCACAGGACTCCTCATCCTCGCCGAATGTGCAGTCAGCATAAATATCACAGGTTAATTCAAGGGGAATGCATCGTTGGTCCCGGCATGCAAAAGCTATTGATGAGTTACACGTTTCTAAACCAAGAACAAATTAATATCCTAAAATATTTTTGAAGTTGATTGTCTTTATGAAAATATTCAAACTAATATGTAGTGTAATCAAAACATTAATACTAAGAAAATGAAGGTTTGCACTTTGTCAAACATTCAGCACTAAAGCCGCATTCAATATCAACATAATGCCATATATGAAATTTTATAATTGTAAAATTTTATAATTTAAAGTCTAGTCGCTTTTAAAAGTTGTCAGACTAGACATGTGTCCATTTGACAAGGATGCCTCCGCTGCATACACACAGAAGTGTGACTTCTATGATTAACGGCACTGCAAATACAACATGTATGCTACAGTAACAGACTGGAAAAGAAATATAACAGAACATTTTATTTCACCTTTAAATTATTAAATAGTGCATCGTCTTGCTATGGTTAAAGTTTGTATTAAGTTATTTGAATATCTGTGTATTTGTATATGTATATAAAAGTTAGATCAGTCCACAATGACATAAAATCTTTGGTCTCGAAATGCATTCTTGACTTTTGAGCTTAGGGTCTAGTCTTGCACATTAAACATCACATGTTTGTGATAAATATTTATTTGAATATCCTTCTGTATCAATGTGTACATAAATACAAAGGTAATTGACCTGACAGGAAAAAATAAGCAACATATTTAACATCTTATTGTGACATTTACTTCTGAGATAGGGTTCTAGATTTTTAATGTACATGCTGAAAAATTATTATCATCTTTTATTTCTTAAGTATGACCTTGACCTTTAAGGCAGTGTATGACACTTTGTGTTGAATTTATAGGCTCATGTTTGTACCATGAAAGTTAAACACAGAGACATATCGATGCAAACATAAAATGCTTAAGAGCGGACAATTCAAAGTTTTGAATCTGTGATACTGGCCTTGTGACTTAAACGCGATACGAATTCTGTGAAGGTGAATTTTTTGTTAGTTGTTTTAAGTGCGGACAAGAAAAATAGCTTAAAATATTCGACCTTGACAAATCAGCTTAGGTCTGGATGTTGCACGCAAAAATGTCTTCTTGTTAATGTGATTATGTTTACCAAGTTGTTTTTAAATCAGACGAAGCATAACAAAGGTACAGGTCGGACAACAATTTTTGCATACATATCAAACGCAGTCACGCATGATGGTACCGGATGACCCTAGTTACCCCTCGAGACATTGTTTAATAGCGCACGTGCACCATAGTAGAACCGTCGGCCAGCATAATTAACCAGACAAAGAAGTTTCAACCCTCAAACAGGTGATAAGAGGCGAGTGATTCAATATCTACCCTAACTACTCGGCCAAGGTGGTCCCATTATTAGTTTTTTTACGAGACCAAGTCAGTACTTGTGTAGAATTTGAAAAGCCGGTAAAGCTGACATTAAAATATTGCTAACAAAACGAATAAAATCATGTCAAACATATGAGCAATCAAAGAAACATTCAATCAGATTTTGTTTTCTCAAGGAAACTTCAGACAGTAAATACTTGTAGTAAAGAAATTTAACCAAGTGATTTAGTGAATTTAAAACAAAACTAAGCTCTAAATTGCGGTAGAAACGCGGTAACAATCTGATTTTAAACAGAAGAGAATAAGCTGCAATTTATCTCATTTTTCGATATAAGGCCGTGAATTTGCTATTTCATATGCTTTGACATGGGTTTAAAATATTTTGATAATGGTTATAATATTCATCTTTTGAAGAGATACCTGTCCACTAATCAGACGACATGAAATTTTACATCGTAACATGCTTGAACAAAATGTCTCCCGCCGCGCGATATTAGAGAAAAATCATGTGAAAACACAATAAACACAACGTTAATGAGAATTACCGTTCTTTAAATCCAGCAGTGCAAAATTATTCTGCTTGCCTGATTATTTCGAGCAATTAGTAAATTTGTAGAGAAAAGGAGTGTTCAGCTTATTTTACATGTTTACAGAACTTTATATTTCTAAATGAAACAGTTACGCAACGGTGGTCTGTTACTCTAGCGTCAGCTTAATTACTGGACTAACTTTGCTTACTTAAAGATACGATTCATAATAATATTACAATGTAATGTACCAAATGTAAATGATAAGATACAAAACTGCATTACGTCTGCATACCATAACCACCGAATGACGTTCTTTATGAGATCTGTGTACTGTTCACGCTCAAGCGATAGATCAAATATAGTAGTCGCAACTTGACCGCGATGGTTGAACTTAGGCTGATTATTCATATCGATTATTTCATTGTAAAAATAAGGGGTGCCTAGGATGGCCGTGTGTATTTATATGTAATGAGTTTGTATACAGCGTTTCACGTACACACCTTTTCTATAATAGGTTATGCTTCATTATGTATTATAATACAAAGGTCAACCATCGGGGTCAAGTTGCGTCCACTATACCAAGCCACAATGTCGGTATGCATTGCCATACTAACATGAGCTTATGCAAAGCGTACATTCACGCATTGTGCTGGCTCGAGCTAGGAAAGCGTTGAAGACCTCCACTTTGATCGGCAACCTATTTATATATCTACTATTTTTACGCATTTTCCAAAACACATTTAAACATGAAAATTAAAAATGAATGTCACAGGGGACATTCTAAATCGAATTACACTAGATTATCAAACAGAAACTCATGTTTGCTTCTTTTGTTTCAAAAGTGAAAACAGGATAACTTACCGCAATCGTTTTCATCACTGCCATCTAAACAGTCTGGGACAGCATCGCATACTTGATATTGCGGTATACACTGAGAATTTGTGCATGTAAATTCTTTTCCAAATATACAGGTTGGAAAATCTGTAACAATAGTTTCTAAATGATATAATTTACAATGGAGGCAAAATGAGTTTTACGAATTCAGGTATGCTATCATAAAATACCGGGTATATACATAATCTGTTAACGCCCCATCGCAATCATATAACATCGGTTCTGAAGGAGCTCCATTGGTTGCCAGTGAAATATATGGTGCAGTACAAAGTTCCGACCAATACCTTAAAGGTTCTACACAAACCGTCCCCTGCCTATATAAGGGATATGATAGAAGTGTATAAACTGATCAGAAACCTATGATCACAAGAAACGCTGTCACCGAATATGCTCAAAACCGCAATGTACGGCAATCGCAGCTTTTCGTTCACTTTTTGTTTACTGCTCCCAAGCTTTGGAACACTTTTCCCATCAAAATGAGGGAAACTTACACACTAGCCTGCTAAAACTCGCTTAATTGTTTTGTACAACATTGGAATGAAATTATTCTCGGTATTACAATAACAGTCTTTTGGCCAGTTTTTCAACTATTAAGTAAAGACTTAAGCTCCGACTTAAGCCGTGTCGGATATATTTACAACGCTTAAGTCAGCACGAGAATAACGGGGCTCGACAAAAGTTAAACCATCGATTGGATTTTTCTACTTTGAGAGGTGTCAGCAATGACTTATCTTTCTATTGTTATTTTAAACCTGGGGCATAGGTTGTTTAAGAAAAGATGGAGGCGGAATATTTAGACATGGATTTAAATTTCCAGCATAAACAAAGTTAAAGCAGAAATGTTGAGGAGGAAGGGAAATATACGGGACTGAGCAAACCCTTTCGTTATGTATGACGATTTTGGACTTTTGGGTAGATTTCATCTCAGTAAATCTAGTATTAGAGATGTTTTACTTTATAAAAAAAACTTAAACCAACGGCGACGCCGACACCGACGCCGACGCTGACTTTTGGGCGAATGCAAAAGCTCTATTTTTTATTCGAAAAGTCGAGCTAAAAATTTAACAGATTCAATTTCAACTTTACTAAATTCGCTACGTTTGTACACGTTTCAAAATATACGTGCAAGCATAAATATATAAGTGCATGTAATTAATTATAATTACATGTAACATAAAACTATGTAGTTGAACATATATATAAAGATACGCACGTCTACATATATACGTCTTCTTTGAATGACGTTTGGATTTTGAAATTCATGCGTTTGCAAGTGCAGTTTGAGTACCTATACAATTAATTTAAATTTACAAATGCATTCCTAATTACAAGTACATATTGCATGTGTTTTTGTACATGAAAGGTGTAACATTAATATATAAGCATGTCTACATATATACGTCTCCGTCTCCTTTCAATGACGTGTGGATTTTGAAATCCATGCATTTGCAAGTGCAGTTTGAGTACCTATACTATTAATTTAAATTTACAAATGCATTCCTAATTACAAGTGCATATTGCACGTGTTTTGTACATGAAAGGTGGAACATTAATATATAAGCAGGTCTACATATATACGTCTCCGTCTCCTTTCAATGACGTGTGGATTTTGAAATCCATGCATTTGCAAGTGCAGTTTGAGTAACTATACTATTAATTTAAATTTACAAATGCATTCCTAATTACAAGTGCATATTGCACGTGTTTTGTACATGAAAGGTGGAACATTAATATATAAGCATGTCTACATATATACGTCTCCGTCTCCTTTCAATGACGTGTGGATTTTGAAATCCATGCATTTGCAAGTGCAGTTTGAGTACCTATACTATTAATTTAAATTTACAAATGCATTCCTTATTACAAGTACATATTGCACGTGTTTTGTACATGAAAGGTGGAACATTAATATATAAGCATGTCTACATATATACGTCTCCGTCTCCTTTCAATGACGTGTGGATTTTGAAATCCATGCATTTGCAAGTGCAGTTTGAGTACCTATACAATTAATTTAAATTTACAAATGCATTCCTAATTACAAGTACATATTGCACGTGTTTTGTACATGAAAGGTGTAACATTAATATATTAGCATGTCTACATAATGATGTGTGGATTTTGAAATCCATGCATTTGCAAGTGCAGTTTGAGTACCTATACTATTAATTTAAATTTACAAATGCATTCCTAATTACAAGTACATATTGCACGTGTTTTGTACATGAAAGGTGTAACATTAATATATAAGCATGTCTACATATATACGTCTCCGTCTCCTTTCAATGACGTGTGGATTTTGAAATCCATGCATTTGCAAGTGCAGTTTGAGTACCTATACTATTAATTTAAATTTACAAATGCATTCCTAATTACAAGTGCATATTGCACGTGTTTTGTACGTGAAAGGTGGAACATTTAGGAATAATGAAAACAATAAGACAGTGAGCAAACATAGGAACCTTGAATTAAATTCACCTTTTCCCAGCAATTTTTTTTTTTCATTCAACAGACGGGTGCTAGTGTTTTTGTGTTTTAATTTGTCTTTGTATTTTTCTATTATTTCTATGAGAATTTCTTTTTCGAAAGTAGTAAATCACCAAAGTAACACGTTTTATATATGTAAAAATACAGCGAAACGGTCCGATGACTGTATCTACATGTTCATAGTGTGTGACCAAGGCTTAGCTGATACATCGCAAATATAGCCGCGGAGCTGGTCTTTAATTCATCTCGAGGTTAAACATTTGGCAGTGAAGTTTAAAATAGTGTATGCCATACCCACCATCCAAATATGCTTATGAGATATAACGCTTTTTCTTATCAATCGATCTATTAAAGTTCAGATTTTTATTAACGATTTGGTAGTTGTCTGCATCTTTATGGACACTATGCGATAATGAAAATATTCTTATTCTAGTATTTTTGATTTTCTTTTCTTTTTATTTTCACAAACAGGCGGAGTCACTCGTGACGAAATGGCGTTGATGGTTTTATATTCAATCAAGTCTAGAAATAGTTCTTTTTTGAGTTTAAGTAGTGCAAGGTTATCTGTTACTTTCATTTTAGTTTACTCTGAAATTTTGTTCAATTCTTAGTTTCGTTTCAGTTTTCTATTTCATTCAAACGAAACTACGACAACCGGAACAGATGAACGCTTAATTAAACGTGCATTGTTATGATATATCTTGTAAATCGATACTTACTGTCAAATATTAGCCTTATTTCTACTTTCAGTGTTTGTTTTATTTCTTAATGTTATGAGAGTTTAGAGAATAATTAATTTACTCTCGAATTTTAGAGAAAGTAACAGTATTTTATCCTAGGATCAATTATTATAATCAATACTTGATCTTAGTTAATGTGAAATGTGAAATGCATTTCTATTTGTACTGATGTGTACATGTACATGTGCATGAAAAGAGTGTATATATAACACATCTAATTAAGTATCTCCCACTCAACAGACGTTCTAACGCTACACAGGTGTTACCAGTGTCTTCCAAATTACTTCGTACACACTTTTGGAATCTTCAGAACGTTTAGAACAGGTAGCAAAAGGTCAAAATAATAACATATTCAAATTCAGCAGTATGGTATATTTAATACCTTATCTCTATTTAGGAATAGCAAAACGTTATGAGTTAAAAAATAAAAGTTGTAATATTTAAAACATTTTTTAAAAGTGACCACCATTTTATGGATGGCTGAAACTAACATTGGCTCAGATTTCAGTTCATTTGTATTTTCGAAAGTTATAGAAACCTTATTCATTACACGATGAACGGATCAAAATGTTTACAATAATACCCAAAGATATTTTCGGGTAAATTTACGATCTTTACATTAAATAACTATTTTTATCTCCCTTAATGATTTTTGATAAAATTTTAAACAACCACTGCTTACGTAATATCAGAAACTATTCAGGTAAAAACGATGATATAAGCCGTGCCATGGGAAAACCAACATAGTGGGTTTGCGACCAGCATGGATCCAGACCAGCCTGCGCATCCGCGCAGTCTGGTCAGGATCCATGCTGTTCGCTAACAGTTTCTCCAATTCCAATAGGCTTTAAAAGCGAACAGCATGGAGCCTGACCAGACTGCGCGGATGCGCAGGCTGGTCTGGATCCATGCTGGTCGCAAACCCACTATGTTGGTTTTCTCATGGCACGGTTCAATTAAGACCATTTTTGTGTTTCGACTAAAACATGTAAAAGATTATATGTCAGCTCATAGTCTGATGTATTAATATATTTTTCTTGTTCTTAAACTGCTCTAGCTTAGACTTACCGAGGAATGTATAAACGTAAACGATTAAAAGGAAGTTCAAGCTCTGACTCTAATGAAAATGGTACAAAATCTCGTGATTTGTAAATATTGCACGAAACATGCTTGAATAGCCAGAATAATATATATATATATTAAGTCTGAAAAAGAGCATAAATCAATACTGAATAACCAGGCACAAAGCTCCCGACACCCTTGTTGATGTATATAAAGTTTTACTGAAATAAATGGAACGATAGTTCGAGTGCGATATTCACGAGTCTTCGCAAACAGTGGAATAATAATTGAAAGCGGAATCATTTGATTATTAAGCCAGTTCTGTTTAGGAAAGACAATTTATATACGTATAATAATTTTCTCACTACAGTTCTGACAAATATGAGAAGGAAATAAAAACGTGGCACATGAAGTCAACGAGTGATGTACCTCCACTTCAACAGGACAGAAATAATAAGTGCTGCTATAGGAGAAAGCATTTAGGGTAATTCGCCCTTGAATCAAACAGGTTAGTCATTCGCAGTGATCATACGGAGGTCCATATAACGGCAACACCGTTTACAATATGCGGAATGTTCCGGCTATTACCCTGGTTTATAGTTAAGTATGTTTTACTACCGTATCTTGGACTAAATATATCAAAGTATTGGAAGTACTCACTAACCTCGTTGTCGCCTTTGAGTCAAACACATTCGCCCTTGACTCGATCAGAAGAATCTCACCAATAAAACGAGCTTTCTTATATGGAAACAGTACAACAAACCCCTTTATTGATTGGTTTAATCATATCCCATAACAAGGCGCAATTTTCTGAAGTTTCAACAAGTTTTTCAGCCTCTAAATAACACGAGTTTCAAGAAATTCAAACAGTATCCTTAGCTATTTTATAAAGCTATATGCATTAGTGTGGTGTGTTAGTTACATTTAAACTTACGATAGTACTAAGAGCGTTAGAGGTGATCTACATGTAAAAAATATTGCGTTTCATGTCCGTCCTGTTTTTGGTTTACCTTCTTCCGTGGACGAGTGGTTCTAATAGCATCACTGACACAGGATCTCTCACTGATAGAGGCCCGGGTCATGGGTTCGCGTCTTTGTAATAACCATGTCTCGTTATGTGAGAAAGTTAGCATTTTCTTACAGACGCTAGTATTTGCCCGTAAAATGTACGATCTTTAGGTGAACTGAAATTGCAAGAAAGTTGTTGAAAACGGGCACAAAACTCGTCGAACCATCAGTTAGACTTTGAGGAGGTATTACATAATTCTCTTAATGGTTACGACTTTTTTTATCCTTACATGAATGATAAGATATGGCAAATAACATCACAACTATAATTTATAAACGTGAGATTTGCAGACATGACAAGGAGAGCACATGGTATGCTATCAAATCATTGGACGGGTTGTACGAAAGAGAATGGTACTACGACCATGATGATCTATTTCTTCTGCACGTACAGCGGAAGTCATTGGTTACAAAATGTCCATACATCCGCAATATAATTCTAAAGAAAATTAGAGAGTGGCATGAAGAAGAACTATGTACCGAGGACGTCGTTCCAAAGAGTCACGTCTTTCTTGTCAAGTACATAACTGAATATGTGTCAGAAGAGGAACTGGAAGTGTTAAACAGACTAGTAGACAATATTAAACAAAATACAAATTAGAGAGTAACGTTTATTTCGTTCTTTGAAGTGCTATAGTTTGAACGATGTGAAACATTTCATTGAAACAAACTAGTACTCGTACACAACATTAAACATAAACAAATAACAGAGTAAACTTTATTTCATTTCTTTCTCCTAGTTTCAATCAAGTGAAAGCAAATGAAGTTTAAACGTCATTCTGAAAATTGTTATTTGTTGTAACTTATTTTTTTTTCTGATTTTATGTTTACACCTTTCTTTTCTTGTTTTAAGGCTAAGGCCTTTTCTTTCTGTTCTTTTTTTACCAGTCTTTGTCTCTTTCTTTCTTCAGCCTCTGCTGCTTTCTTTTCTTTTTCCAACTTAATTTTTACTTGTTGACTGAAAGCCTCGTCAGAGGATATGACAAAATACTGTGCTTTTTTCTTGGAATTAGATTTGTTTGAGAATTGCTGTTTGGGGATGGTAAGTAGAGGATTACATGGCTGGGATACGGCTGCTACAGTGGCGGGCTTATGTTGTTGTTTTCTGTACATACACCAAGTAGTATACATTGAGTCATTTAGGAATCTACCTGACATGAAAGCATCTTCATAAATTCTTTTCTTTTCATCCGTTATAGCAGATTCTACCACAGACAATGCCATGTCTGCAGTACATTCAGAGACACTCTCTATGGACTGTTGACATGACACTGCCTGGGCCTCACCTGTACAAGTTTGATTGATACCTTGAGCTGCTTCAGAGAGAGGTAAACTGACGTCTGCCAACTGTTCCTCTAGCAGCTCAAGCATTCCATCTTCACTTAATGTTATGGGTAGATCTATAACCTCACTGCCATCATGTATGTCAAGGGACATAATGATCTCATTTGTTTGTGGACTAGAGGTTAAACTGCTAGTGGCAGTGGTACTTGTGGTTAAACTGCTAGTGGCGGTGGTACTAGTGGTCAAACTGCTAGCGGCAGTGCTACAAGTGGTCAAACAGCTAGTGGCAACGACACTAGTGGTCAAACTACTAGTGGCAATGGTACTAGTGGTTAGACTGCTAGTGGCAGTGGTTGAAGTACTATCAGGATTCTCCCTGAATATTGCAGTAGGTGCATTAGGTGCCGAAGGTCCATCACCTGACATGACTGTTTCTGTGTAAGAGATATAAGGTGGTGCGAGTGGTTGCACAGCGTTGCTACCAGTGGCAGCAGATACCGTGGCTGGTAAATCAGACGCATCGACTGGTTCAGCTTGTAATACCCTTGCAGTATATAACTCTGCTGGTGCATAAGCTAAA
Source organism: Mercenaria mercenaria (assembly GCF_021730395.1). NCBI lineage: Eukaryota > Metazoa > Mollusca > Bivalvia > Venerida > Veneridae > Mercenaria > Mercenaria mercenaria. The sequence continues at coordinate 13,615 of NW_026459001.1, forward strand.
TCCGGTATAGCCCCCGGGTTGTACGGGCATATACCAGTTGCTAGAAATCCAGATGCTACATTTTCAGCTGTCATGGACTCTGTCCAGGCTAACTTAAACATCCTGAAAAACTGAGCGTGTCCAACAGTTACCCCCGTTGTTGATGTAACTCTGTGCAGATGATCAGACCAGCTTGACTTCAGTGCCTTGAAGACAGACCTGAAATAGTTAAAATTTATAAATAGGATTTACTATGCTTAAGGCTATAACTCAGTCACCTTAAGTGATAAAGATGCATACAACTTTTATGTTGAAAGAGTTGACAGCATCATGAACGATCTGGCATTATTTATTTATTTATTTATTTATCTATCTATCTATTTAGTGATTTATCTATTTATCTCTCTCTTTTAAAACGGTTTCTAGCAGGTTAATGGTGCCTTTGAACAATGCACTTGCGATGTTAAACATTCAGTTTGATTAATTATGGATTTGTTTTGTTTGTTTGTTTTGTTTGGTTGGGATTTTACGCCGCTTTCAACAATATTTCAGTCATATCGCGGCGGTCAGTTTATGCATCTTCCCTAGGCAAGCTTAGATCAAGAACTTGTATCGCAATCGAGAATAGATTGAATAGAATAAATGAGTATAATAATATAGTTGTATTTTAGTCTGTCACGTAAAACGTGTTGATAGGCATGGTTTTATGCTAATGAGTATATTGAAAATTTAACCTTTCAAAAGACTGAGTGAAATGACTCGTCTTGCTGGGTAACTCGACCAAAATTATTCCGGCTTTTCTTGCAGCATCAACAAATTCCACATGATGATGGGAATCATGTCCATCCATAATAAGTACCTCGGGCCGGGCTGGGCCAATGTTTGGCAGAAAGGTTTTCGAAAACCACAGTTCACTTATTCCCTGTTTCGTCCAGTCACTGTCGGAAACGCTCAACTTGGTTCCTGTACATAAAGCATAACTATGTAAATTGAGGTCTAAAAAATGTTTGTTTCCGGAAACATGCTCAAAATAAATTAAGGTAGGTAGGTAGGTATATGTGTTTCTTTTTTTTTTTGGATTTTTTGGGGTACGGGGTCCTTCAGACATTATGTTTGTGTCAAAAAATGAATACAACTAAGGGTGTTGTGCCGTTTGAGCGTCATTAAGTTGAGTTCTAACATCACTGGCCATGTTTAAAGCATAACATTTAACTTCAACATTTTGTTAAAAAGTTGAAAAAAAAAATCTCGCAGGTCATAAACATATTTAGGAACCACCCAAAAAGATAGGGTAAGTCGGGATACGGAAACAAACTCTTTTCTTATACAAAATCCAAATAATTACATTGTACAATGAAAAAAAAAAGGCATCTTTAGTCGGGGTATGAACGTTTGTGGACTGATCATAGTGAATAAGCTCGAAATACATTAATACGCAATGGTATCTCGACAAGTGTGGTATATCCATAAATGTAAATGATAAAAATGAAAGAACAAATCGTATGGTTAGCACAGGGAAACATGTACGGTCACATAAGCATGATTTGGGTTATATTCTCCATAGGAAACTGTCGAGGGACGCAATCGAAAGCTGAACTCGAGCAGCGAAATATTGAGGAGATTGGAAGTCACCTTAACAACTTGCCCATGTAGGATGAAAATGCAATCGAGAATCATATTATAATATTCTTTTTTTCAAGTACTGTAACAGAGTAAAAGTAAATTGTGATAGAGGATTTTTTGCACTTACCTTCTGGGGCATTTTCAGTGTCATAACTTCTGAGGGCTCGGACAGTTTTTCCAGGAATGATAGCATGGGGTGGGATTACATATCCCGAAGCATTACCACATGCAATTATGGTGACTAGTTCCCTGGATGAAGATGACTTAGCATGTACCGCCTTGGATCCCTTCCTTGCCAAAACCTTGGGACACTTTGGAGATAAGGACAGACCAGTCTCGTCCATATTCCAAATAAATGGACTTTTGTCTAGTAGACTATTTTCAACTAAGACAGATTTCAGCTGCGAAAAGTATCTGGAGATACGAAGCCTTGTCATAGACATGTGTCTCCCTGATGCTGTGGGTTCCGCAGTTCTAAGGGAGAATTCGGGGTTTCTTTGCTTCAACCCTCGCCACCATTTCTCGGACGCCACACCGTTCTTGAAGGTAACACCCTCAGATTTAGCAAACTGTCCAGCAAATCTAAGGAAAGTCTCTTTGGAAAAGCCGATGCCCATATCGGCTCTTTGCAATGCAAAATTAATCAGCTCTTTCTCTTTGGCTAATGGCAAAAGAGTTGCCTTCCCCCATTTAGCACCCATCGTGATCCTTCCGGAAACCCTGTCATGTAGTGTGGTGACTGGCACGCTGTATTTCTTGGTGGCAGCTCTTATAGATAAGGTTTGTTGCCTAACCTCTTCTAATGCGCTACTTAGCGCCTCTTCCGAATACGGCTTCATTCTATATTTAAAAGAAAAAAAACAAGTATATTTGTTGTATACACGTTTCTGAATCATATTTTAAAGTCTGAAGTCTGTAGTGAAATACGTCAGTACCGTCCACATCCGGTCCGTACCGTATGGGTTTTAGGTTGTTTTCTACCTATTAAAGACTATTTATTAGCAATTAAACCAAGAGCAGGTGTGAAAACTCTGATTACTTTTGTTTCGCCCTTGAGTCGAACACCCGTTTGACTCATATGTGGACCTCGTTCGGGTCAAAGGCAAACACTCATGTGACCAAGATTAACTCTTTATTGTACTTTTCCATGGATATTTATCCTTTAAACAGAATATTTCTTATAAAATACAGCATAATTTACACAAAACATAAACAAAAAGTTCGTGCAGTAGGACTTTTTTACTTACATGTAGGTTCTCTGGTTTCGGAATCTTGAAAAAATTCAAATTTCCCGCCACGAAAACTTCGGTTGACTTAGTAAAGAAGAAGCACTCAGGAGAGAAAGATGGAGCATTGTCAGTTTCACGGAAAATGATGTAGAAAAATGCGGAAAGGACGCAAAACACAACAAGAATGCACAGAGAGTGTTGGGAAAAGGGAAAGGTGGTCTAAAACGGCGCCAAAACGTTCGACTCAACGGCAAAATCGACTCACGGGCGAATTACCCTACATCAAATTCATAGTCTTACCACAAAATTCATCTGAATTGTCATAGCAGTCCTGCCTGAAGTCGCAAACCCTGCTTGAATGTATACACTCTCCATCTGAACACTGGAAATACCTTTCGCCACACACACTTGTTTCTGAATTTAAAACATTATAAACAAAATTATTATATGATGATACTTTGTGAGAAACGATAACACATGTGTTCTCCAAGTCATGAGTTTTTCTTATTTCTTTGATGTGATAACGCGGAACAACCACATCAGATATATCTTGACAAATCATCAATTATAAACAAGCCAGAAAATTAACTGATTAACTACGGAATACACTGTGCATGTAGATTTGGAAAACCTACCGTTACAATCAAGTTCATCTGCGCTGTTTGAACATTCAGTCACACCGTTACACACTGATAATACATGTATCCATTCGTCCTCGGTGCATCGGTATAAGACATGAGCTATATTAACGATGTCTGTCTTAACAAAAGCTCTCGTTCCTAGCATAAGAAAAGAAGCATAAATATTTTTTACTTGTAGAACACTTTTTTATGGGAGATGAAGCTCTTTACACTTAATCATTCATAGTGCATGTCTTTGAATAGGAAAATTATTTCTTCCTGACAAGTGTTAAAGATGTTTTCAATATTAACACAAAAAATAACATGGAGATTTTCGTCAACGTGATCATATGCATGTAGAAATCTAAATACAAACTATTCTTGTGATCTTGTAGACCATGTACAGTGAATACCAGTTTCACTGTTTGTAACGGAATTACAAAAGTATGACGTGCTTACCTTTGACATTTGACAAATATAGTGTAGCAGATGGGTGTACAAATAAACTACTATAATTATCAAAATTAAGGGAAATAGTTTTGACAAGGACATTCATTCTCAAAACATCTAAATCAGGGAATTCTAATTCTATTATTTCTACATATCTTTTATTATTAGATTAAACCTTTTATTAAAAAAGTTACGTTGTGATATTTCTTTCTTTGAATCAATAATAAATATTTTAGTAGATAGAGGATATTTGTTTGTTTTGAGTGAACATGGAATATATCTCACTGAGAAGTGAGAAATTTTCAAATATTTTCACGAGCGCGTAGTGCGAGTGGAAATGTGAAAATTTTCTCATTTCGAGGTTAGATAGCATGACGTCAGACGTGTTGTGACGTTAGAAAGACGCACACAACATAAAGTTCCATTCTATTTTATTTTTTGCTGCATAACGTTATGAAATAAACTATAATGAACAAAGTGCGCGACAATTTTCATCCTGTTTTAAGCAAATAATTTAAAATTCATACACAATGTACAAGTAGATCGGAGCTATATCTCTCACAGTGTGAAAATATATATTTAATATTTTCACAGTGTGAGTGATGAGATATGAAACTTTTTAACTGATAGAATACAGTATTTCATTAGTTAGCATAAAATGATACCTTTTATTTGTAAGGCAATGGTAATAATGAAGCCACTATAAATTTATTAAACCAAGATCTTTCAATTTGACTAATTAGCGATTTATAAAATGTGAAAATGTTCTTAATTTAATTACCACAAAATGAAATTACCTTTGAACTGCATTAAAATTTCATTCAGTTAATTTAAAATCAAAACACACTATCCCTTATATTTTTCTGAATTGTGTCTTATTTTTCTCTGTTTCTAATTTCATAAAGGAACGACACTTGTCATATACATTCTTGATAAACACAAAGAAACACACTGGTTATAAACTTACTGCATTGATACAGATCTTGAATGAATACAAATTAGTTTTTGTTCAGAGATGAAATGATTTTACGTTTTGTTTACAGTATTTTTGACGTTATAATCAATTTCGATGCCTGGGCCATAGTTTCTTGCTAAAATGATTTAATCTTTAATTTAAAAAACGCAGTATTTCCCGGTAAAGAAACTATTCCGAGAACAATGCTTGACGAATGTGTGTTTATACAGGCTTCAATATAAAAACTATTAAATAAGTGAACTTGTTCGAAATCAGTTAGGTCACTATCACAACTCACTTTTTACGTCAAAATTTGTTTTCCGATTGAACGATCCCTAAATTGTTGAAACCACAACTAGAATACAGCAAAAATAATGTTTTGCAACTGCATAATGTATGGTCAATTAAAGTTTAGTGTATCAAGTTCAAATAAAATGAATAATTATTTTTACTTGCGTCATCGCTGACTGTGGACGTCGTAGTGATTTTCTTCTCGCAAACAAAATAATTCGCAATATCATCATCACAATACGTTCTATGCCAAGGATTGTTATTTGAAATGTTTCTGAAATCCATTGTTGTACAATCTTTGTTTGCATCAACTGTAGGGTCATCCCTAGACCTATAATTTTTCAAGCAAAATATTGTTTTCATAATCATAATTAACCACAATAATAATCAAACAGACTTGCCTAGTAAGTTCCAAACAACACACCACATATTCATACTAACTTTATTTGAGAGATCTATATAAGTAAATGCGGCCGCTTTAATGATTCAAAACATATTTTGTATTATTATTCAAATTTTCATTTTAAATATATATAATAAATGACATTTTGAAGTACAAGGGCGCCGGAATGTAAGATATCTAAGAGTGAGTGAGTCGAATTTTACGGCGGATTGACACAGAAAGGTCATATATTGCCGAGAAGTTGTACGAGAACGTTAATCAAAAAAATATATATGTAAAAATGTTATAATTTATACATAATAAAATCGTTAAAATATCAGTGGCAAACAACAATATTGCAAAATATGTGACTACGATATATATGATGTACAGATTTTTTGATAAATGCCAACCTGCTTTAAGAAGAATAAGATATTGCCGACTGAACTTTTTTGAAACAAATCTTTCCAAGGATGTACGTCATAGTATGTACTGCGCTGTGGAGCGGAGTCCACACAGTTGATTGAAACATGTTTAATAGTTAGCGGTAATTGACATGGTACACATTCAGGTTGGTCTTCTTTGTTAAGGAGATAGGAATGAGTCAAACGGGTACGATCTACTAGTATCAGACAACGAGAAAGAAACAACTTCCTCTCAACAACAGATCTGTTTCCTTAGTGCCATTCACCTAAAGTAGGTTTGATATCATGAATTTTATTGAACGAAGACTTGTTCCATGACGATTGCCATTTAGACTATGTATTGGTTGGTTTAATATATGTATATAGTAATTTCAAATTAGATTGTGGCAATGAAAAGGATTTCTTTGCTGCAGTATCGGCATCCTTGTTTCCATTGATACCAACATGACTTGGAATCCAACAAAATATGATTGACTTTTTGAAGGATAATGCATGAACCCTAAGAAGAATATTTTGAATGAAAGGATTCTCAATATTTCGGTTATACTTTGATACAAAATTTAGAGTTTAATCAACAACTTTTGCCTCGGCTGAAAATATTGTTGCGTTATTTGGTAAACGTATTTTTATCGATAAAGGTGGCTGACAGCAGCACAGCCAACATTTAAGTCATCTTTCGAATAAAAATTGAAAATAACAAGTAGTTAAAAGAGAATCTTGCGCTGCACATACAACACATGCATGTATATACACTAAAGTTTACAATCCAATTAGTCCAAAAGTTCTGAAAATACGCTTTCATAGAAAACGTATCCTTATTCATTTCCTTCGGAGTCAAATATGTTATAAAAATAGTGTGCAACAAAAAAAAATGGGGTTAATAGGTATTTTTTATTCTTTTTCCATAAATTTTCCCAACATGCCGCTTTAATCAAAAGACCAAAACAAAATAAAGATACTATATGCACCTGCACTTTTACCTTTACTTTCGCATGAAACGGGAATTTATTACTAACATTTGAAAAAAAAAATAATGTTAAATCTTAAACGACTCAACGACATCGAAGTGCAATACCGCATTTTTTTTTCACTATAGCGACCAATCTTGCAGCAATCAAAACCCTTTAATACTATGTACTTAAGCTTATGATGAGTGTTCTGATGAAATCATTACGCTGAGTGGGTAGATGATAACTTTAATCTACTCAGACAGATGCAAATCGTTCTCCATCTGAGTGTATGTTTATTTTTTAAGCCGGTCTCCTTTTTATAACCAAAGTACAAATATTTACACGGGTCTTTTGAAAATTTGCAAGAAAAGAACATGCTGAATGATGCAGTTATGCCCGATATGCCCGATTTGAAATATTCGCATAATAATCAATAATACAATTACCAGGCAGTAAATGTTAGCGGCGTCCCGTCTGACCATCGTTCTTCTACCCCACCATCATTGTTTTTGAAACGAAATACGCCTGAAATATATGCCACACACCGATTATATTCTAAATATAAACTATATAGACTAAAACCATTGTTAGTTATCTTGGTAAAAACCGAAAACGTACCTATGTAAGTCGATCCTTGACTATACAACAGAGGTGCAGGAAGAACTGCGATCTTAGTGTATTCCAACAATGATCTACGTATGTAATTCATCTCCTCTGGACTTTGCAATGTCAACAAAAAGCCGTTATTTTCCTCACAGTAACTAGCTGCCCTTGTCCACGAATTCAATCTCAAAAAATTAGGAGCCTCATACAGTACATAGCATTTGGAAAACTGATCCACACATACTAAAATATAAAACAATACAATATGTTTAACTTCCGCCATTGATGTGGGAGGGATATACATTTTGCGTCGTCCGTCCGTCCTTCTTTCCGGCTGTCTGTAAATTAGATTAGATTATGGATTGGATTGGGATTGGGATTGGATGGACGGACGGGCAGATAGATAGATAGATAGATAGGCATATTTAAGGCAAAGTTGTGGGATTAAGATTAACATGGTAGAAATGTTAGATGCTTAAGGAAGTGCGAACCTGCAAGTTTAGGTCAGATAACTTAAAGAAGACTAGGTTTTTAACCTTTAGTTATTTTTCATATAAAATCTATGGAAATGTCTACTACTATAGGAAAATGCGGCCCTGCAGGTTAAAGTCAACTTGCTCGTGAGAGTCAAGATTCATTGCCCTCTGTTATTCTATATATGATAGATTATGTTATTTTTTTATTCCATTTCTGTCCGTCCAAAGCCATTTGTCAGACATATTTTAAGAATGTCAACAACATACGGTATTTCAATACGAAACGCATTGCAAACCTATTTTCCCATATAAATATTGATATTGATATAAGACATACGGTAGCAATGTTAATGGTTGTAAGTTAATGCGTTCCTACAAGGCTCAAACAGATTGCTTAAGGACGACAATATTTATGGCTCTTTGTACGCAGTATATTTATGTGCGTGCGTGCGTGTATATATAAAGCAGCATCGAAATTATTCTGATTGGGTTAGTGGACTTGTTGTAAAATATGCAAGCTCGTTCAGAATGCTAGGCGCTTTACCGTAATTGGCCAGGTATATTGTGATGGTGATCTGTTCGTATAATTTCTGTCTACCTATAACTATTTATAATTCGAAGTGGTATCGTCGCGAATCTTACGTATGGGAAAGTTCACTGTTTTGAATCTAATAACCCTATCTCTAAATGCATACTTTCTCTATAAAATGCAGTGTATCCTCAAGATCCAGTTAAATTTAAGACAGAAAATTTTGCTTCTGATTCAAATAAGTTAAAATGACTGAGACATGATAACAGAGATTTGAGTATATATGCAAATGTAGAACGAATGTTATACCATTCGGATGTGTATGTAAAGCAGTATCGAAAATGATATTATTGGGTTAGTGCAATTGTGTGAAATATGCAAGCTCGTTTGTACTGCTAGGCGCTTTGCCATGATTTGTCTGTATATAAGGGTGGTGATTTTCTCGTATTAATCATCTCTACCTAGAATAATTTAACATTCGAACTTCAAACTATCTTCGCGGATCTCACGTATAGGAAAGTCGGCTGCACACATTTCTCTTAAAATTCATTGTATCCTCGAGATCCAATTAACTTTCAGTGCTAGAAAGTTGGACCAGAATTTTGGTAAAAGTACATCCCTACTTTTAATTACCATCCTTACTAGCTGATATGTCCTTTTGCGTTGTTCTTGGTGTTTGATTTTACCGAGTGTTGCCTATACCGATCTACATACTCTACAGCGATCGTTTCATCACTTTATCATTTTCCTTTGTTCAAAACTGCAGCAACAAATAAATAAGCATACAGACCAAATGTTGTTTTTCCTTCTCTTTTCAGAATTTAATTAACGCTGGGCTATCCACAATGAATATATGCAGACTTTCCACGTATGTTTTTGGGCACTCATCTCAATTTCTTTAACAAGTTAATATAAAATTATGAATTGCTTGCCCTTTTTGAGAGTTTCATTTGTTTCGGAAATGGAAACTGGAACTGGCAAAAATTTATATTTGGCGAGCCCGCTTGCGGTGAGCTGGATATAGTCGTCACTTTTGGAGGGTCGGTGCGTGCGTGCGTCTGTCCGTCCGTCCGATTTTGTCCGGACCATAACTTTGACATCCATGGTCCAATCTTGTTTATATTTTACATGAATATTAACCTCATTGAGGAGTGTCATGCGCAAACCCCATGTTCCTATCTTAAAGGTCAAAGTCACAGTTGGAGGTCAAAATTAAACTTGAAGTTTGTCCGGACCATACCTTTGACATTCATGGACTAATCTTGTTCATATTTAGCATGAATGTTTACCTCAATGAGAAGGAGTGTCATGCGCAAACCCCATGGTCCCATCTTTGAGGTCAAGGTCACAGTTGGAGGTCAAAGATCAAATTGAAGTTTGTCCGTAGCATTTTTTCTTCATGCATAGTGGGATTTTGATGTAACTTGGTATGAATGTTCACCATTGTGAGACGAAGTGTCATGCGCAAGAACCAGGTCCCTAAGTCTATGGTCTAGGTCACATTTAGAGGCCAAAGGTACTGGTGGGCTCGACATTCTGCCAGCAGGCATGCAAAATTTATTTATAGTTCCACCATATTTACACCCTTGCTTGCCTTATATGCAGTCACTAAGCGATGCAGTTATTTCGATGTGCTTTTAATATTTTGCCCTTTTCAGCTATTGACTTTGATGCTTTATCACTGATGTACAACGAAGCAAATGTAGCCGGACTGTTCTTTTTTACTGTATCACGTAGCTGAACTTTTGATACCTTCTGTTTTCAACTGTAGTCTCTCTCTGACAAATTGATCAACTTGTTCCTGACCTAAATATGGGACAGACATTAGTGACACTTCTATGGTGTCAGTGGCAATGCCTTTAGTTACTACATGCTGAAATTATTTACCTTGCAGACGTGGATCAGTCACATTATAGCCACATTATATCTTTGCTTTGAAATACATCGGGAACTGATTCTTCAGCTTGTTGGTCCACAGCTTGCCTGCTCTTTGATGTTTCCTTGTGCACAAGTATGTCTTCGTCATGTACTTTGTAAATACACTGGGTCGAAACGCTTATGTGAGACCACAGGTTGTATGATAAAGACCATATAGTCAAAGCTGGTGGGGTTTTCGAAACACAGATTATTCATTCACCTTTCTTCCCAGTTTCAAGCATTCTTGGCTTTGATCAGGGTCCACCTAAATGAATTTCGTACTTGACCTCTATACCACAAAGTTGCCACTACTTCTTGAGGCAGCTGCTGTACATCGGCCACATAGACAGTTCCTTAACGTGCAGAATTTACATGTATTTGATCATACTCATTTTATAAAGGCAGCATGCTTAGTGGCTCAACTGATCTTGTTTCTTGATTCACTACACTGTTTGAGAGATGTTATACCTTGAGGCTGTTTAGTTTCAGGTTTGTCAGATTTTGCGTCCTGGCAAATGCTGATCTCTTAAGGTGCAAAGTATTGTCCGTTCTAACTATGGAATATTTCAACTACGAAAACAATTATTGTTTGTTATTATCTATCATTCATAAAATACATGTATCAAATTATATAAAAAGGTAGCTTTAACATTTAAACTTATCGCAGTTAGTGATAGTTAAAATAAATACAATTTCACCAAGAAATAACATACATTAGCAAATATTAATTTACAGGTAAAGCACTCCAGAGTAACAACATATTCTGTGTTTCAATAAGAGCTTTAACACTTCCATGATAAGACTCAGATTGTTAATGTAAGAGACATCGATTATTAATACAAATTAAGTTCAATTTAGCCTTAATCTTGTTCCAAGCAATGCTTGATTTTCGACAATTATTATAACGACTAAGTATAAATGGTATTCTGTTCATTATAGATTACATGCAAGTTAAGTAAGTTTTCATTTCCCCATTGGTTTTGTCTAAAATAATTGTTTTAAGACTGGAAAATCATTTCACATGTGTTTTCAGTCTACTACTTTGTATCATTTTCCTATTCTATGTGTGCGTGCATGCGCGCGCGCGCGCGTGTGTGTGCATGAGTGTGCGTGAGTGCATGTGGGTGTCCGGGTGTCCGGGTTTAAAGTCTTTTTCAACAATTTTTCAGTCATATAAACGACGGTTAAGTGCTGTGTGGCGGCCGTGAAAAGTCGCCCCGACTTCTTCTCAGTGTTGTTATATTTTCTGTTCCTTCGGGATCATTGATTTCAACTCATTTAGATTTGAAGATTGAATACTGCTTAAGCCGGTGCTAGGGGGCGTGGGCAGTGTTGCATTTTCCATTACTGCTCATGAACAGACTCAATCAAACCGAGTCTACAATTTTCAATGTTTGCGTTGTTCTCGTGCTTCTGAGGGATCTACTTTCCAGATTATTATTATTTCTACTTGTAGCAGTAAGCACAATGTCCAACTTTATAATGACGCCTCACTTAAATATCACGCCGTAGACACGTGGCATGATACCCCACCCAAACACATTGTACTGACACCAGACTGACCTGACCTGTCCTTGTGCTATTCTCTTAATGCTGAGCGCAAAGCGAGGAAGCTACTTACATCATATTTTACGTCTTCGGTATGATCCGGCCAGGAACCGAACCCACGACCTCCCGCACTCGAAGCAGGCGCTCTATCATTAGGCTACCGAGGCTGTTACCTTTCTATTCTATTAATGACCTTGGATACTTATTTATTTTTTTCAAGTACCCCTTTTCGAACTCCAAATAGTACATATTTATACTATTGATAAGACATATACTATTAAAACACCTCTACATATAGACAGTTTTAATTTAAAGTGATATAAATGAAAATAAAAATATTGGTCTTTTTGTCCCAATTTTTGTCCCTTTCAGCGACATCTGCCAGATGGCCAACTGATATTGTTGGATCAAACATCTTCAAAATATGTGCAAAACAGTATGTTGGATCAAATACTGATAAAATGCTTACAACTTCTTAAATAAGCATATATCTATTAAATATGACTTGACATCATGTATTAGTTACACAGCAATAAAAAACTTAAAGAAACCAATGTGCGGTTGCAATGTACTAAAATTCAATAAGTAGTGACCACTTTTCAACAAAGTGGCGGTTAAGCAGTTTGTTTTCATTATATAGATATATTACCTCCTACTCCTTTCCTTCAAGGGTTTCAGTAACTTAGTATTTTGAACAGATGCAGGGCATTAAAAACGAATGCAAAAGTAGGAAAAGTTGTGTGTACTATGGTGAAACAAACGTGCATCACAGACGTTTGTGCCCTAAAATATTCAAGAAAAATGTGAAGAATTAAATTGTTCACTTTTCTGAAGAATGGCCTTTTACAGGAAAACGAACAAGAAATTAGACTAGTGTGGCGGCCGTAAAAAGTCGCCCCGACTTCATCTCAGTGTTGTTATATTTTCTGGTCCTTCGGGATCATTGATTTCAACTCATTTAGATTTGAAGATTGAATACTTCTTAAGCCGGCGCTAGGGGGCGTGGGCAGTGTTGCAGTTTTCGTTACTGCTCATGAACAGACTCAATCAAACCGAGTCTGCAATTTTAACTGTTTGTCTTGTTCTCGGTGCTTCCGAGGGATCTACTTTCCAGATTTTATTGTTATGTTTAGTAGCGAAAAGTCGAAAGTGGTTAAAACTTCATCAACATTGAAAGTTAAAATTGGAGACGAGATGAAGATAACCGCAAATATTGTTCCACATATAACTGGTACTATACAAAGACGACCAGTAGATATATCGGAGAAAGAACATTTTAAACAATTAACACAAAGCCTTAGTCTCGTAGATATTGTACAGAAAGTGAAACAGACAAAATAGATGTTTTAATTGGAAATGATTATTACTTGGATATCATTCAATCAGAGAGAATTGAAGTACAGTCTGGAGTATACCTGTTGTCTTCCAAACTTGGCTGAATTTTAACAGGAAGGACAAATGAAGTAGATCAGGACAGGAATTACATAACCCTGTTGATACTTACACTAGAAATAACGTTACAGAAACCAAAATATTTACTGATGTTGATAATTTACTTCCTACTAAGCCAGATTTGGAAGATTTGTGGAACATTGAATCCATTGGAATCACAGAAAATGTTCAGAGTACTGATGATGAAAAAGCTATGGAAACTTTAAAAAGAGACAAAGACCTTCAAAGACGGCCGATATCAGGTTACCAGGCAATTGGAAGTTGAAAAACCAGAATTCCTGAGAATCGTCAGTTTGCACTTGGGAGATTGAAATCTATGATATGCAGTCTTCAAAGAAAACCAGATATTGTGATAAAATGTATTTCAACTTCAAAAGTGGATAATTGAAAAGGTTGATAGAAATAACCCATTACCTCCCCCATTACCCCAGTTATGAAACCTGATAAGAATACAACAAAAGTAAGGATAGGCTATGACGCTTCCGCAAAAACTAAGTCAGGAAATAAATATTTAAACGAATGTTCATATCGAGGTGTTTCTTAAAGATCTTTGTGGTAATGAAATTCAGAATATACAGGAATTTTGATTTTGAAGAGGAACTTTATCAAATCGCTCAAAAGATCCTTTTTGATGTTGTCTGAAAGTGTTAATATATGCCTCAGATATAAGAACTTTCCGTATTTGAGAGCTGCAGACCTAAACATTTCAGAAATATTTTCAAGATGGATTTCGTGTAATAAATGTTGATTCTACGGAAGCCTGAAAGGGCCATCAGACGCTTATACATTTAATTACTTTACAGCTGCGGAAAGGTTTTTTAACATAGAATCATAACATTTTGGCGTTGATAAAGCTGTTTTGCATTATAAAACGGCCAACAACAACATAGTTTGCAGAGTTCCGTTTGGAATGATGTCAAGTCCGTTTTTTGCTAGGATCAACCACAAATTACCTCTTGGACACATATGACTCGAATACAGCCAAACAATTGAAGAGTGACATTTATGTGGACAATGTAATAATGGGAGTAAAACTGGCCAAGGAATCTTCAACGACCTATCTTGACTCAAAGAAAATATTTTCTGAAGCAAAAATGAATTTGCGTAAGTGAGCCTCAAACAATGATCCGGTCATGGGTACAATCTCTAGTGAGGATAGAGCAGAAGGGGAAACAATGAATGTTTCAGGCCTAACTTGGAAAAAAAGTACGACACAATTGGGTTGAAGCAAATCAAAACCTTGCAGGATAATACATATACCAAACGCTCAGTTCTGAAAAAAGTTGCAGGCATTTTCGATCCTCTTGGTCTATTTTCACCCGTTACTCTAAGAGAGTGAGTGAGTGAGTTGGGTTTTACGGCGAATCGACACAAAATGGTCATATATCGCCGAGAAGAAGTCATATTGCAAACGCCAACTGTAAAGCATAAACATTGATGTAAAATTGTAAAACATACCCAGAAACATCCATGTAAAAATGTAAAGAACACTATGAGTAATGTAAAACATATCTAAAAACATCCATGTAAAAATGTAAAGCATATCTAAAAACAGTTATGTAAAAATGTATATACGTGTGTGTTAAAATATCAGCTGCAAACATAATAATATTGCAAGATGTAAACAAAAATATGAAATGTTAGATTTTTTTATATATTCCTATCTGCTTTAAAAACGATAAAATATTTCCGACTGAAACGTTTTGAATTAACTCTTTCAAAGATTGAACGTCATAATATGTACCGCGCTGTGCAGCAAAGTCCACAC
Source organism: Mercenaria mercenaria (assembly GCF_021730395.1). Lineage (NCBI taxonomy): Eukaryota > Metazoa > Mollusca > Bivalvia > Venerida > Veneridae > Mercenaria > Mercenaria mercenaria. The sequence continues at coordinate 28,812 of NW_026459001.1, forward strand.
AGAAGTTGCTACTTTAACTCTGTGGATTAAACGTCTTAAATGGGATGATAGCCTAGATGAAAATGTAATAAAGATTTGGCTATCTATTCGAAAGGATTTGAATGCCATCTCAGATCAGCGGATACAACGGTGTGTGTCTCTTAAATTCAGTGATAGAGTGAAGAATTATCTTGTCTGCTTTTGCGACACTTCGACGAAAGCTTTTGCAGCTATTGTGTATTTAATACAAACTAGTGGAATAGAAAGTAAATCGGAACTTATGTTCACCAAAACAAGGCTCGCACAAATTACAGCTACTACAATTCCAAGGTTGGAACTTATGGGCGTGCTCGTAAGAGTAAAGTGTATTGAATTCGTGCGGAACCAGCTTAATAATGTACCGGTTGAAAATATCCATTTATTCACAGATTCACAGTGTTTTTTGAAATGGATCTCATCTACAAAACAACTGTCAGTGTACGTCAGTAACCGTATACGTGAAATCAAAAGTCATAAAGACATTTCCTTTCATTATGTCAGCACTAATGATAACCCCGCCAACATAGCTAGTCGCGATTGCAATATAGAGAAGCTGTCTGGAAACAAATTCTGGTGGAATGGACCTGAATGGTTAACGAAACCAACTGCACAGTGGTATTTGGGACTGATTATCTTGACACAAATGATGAAAATGATCAGTCAGATGAAAGAGAAGAAAAAAGATGCTTTTGACTGATGAATCGAAAGAAATTCAGTCGGAATAATTTCCGGTTACTGCTCCTTTTGAAATGGACTATGAAAATTATCCGTATTTAAAGAAACTTTTCAGAGTAAGCTACTGCAATGAGATTTATTCAAAAATTGAAAAAGGATAAACTCATAATAGTTCACTCTCCCATTCAGAAGTAAATCTTAAAAGCTGTGTTCCAATTCTTCGTTGCAAAGGTCTTCTTGAAAATTCAGGTTTGACCGAAGCCGCTAGATTTCCACTTCTTTTTCCTTTAAAAGAAATATTCACGAAAATCTAAATAGAACGAACACATAAACATTACCACATAGTGAGTTTCTCTCACACTCGGCCAAATCAGACCCCGATACTGGATTCCTCAAGGCAGAGCAACCGTACGAAGTGTCCTTAACACTTGTGTCATGTGTCGTCGTTTGGACGGCGGGCCCTATAAAATGCCGTAAATGCCATCTTTACCTAAGAAAAGAGTCGTGGAATCTACGCCGTTTTCTAGAACGGGTTTGGACTATTTTCGTCCGGTTAGCATTATAACATCGGAAGGACTAAAGAAAGTATGGGTGTGTCTTTTTACATGTTTGGTAACTCGTGCAGTTCATTTAGAGATGATACAGGACTTGACTGCAAACGAGTTTGTAATGTGTTTCAGGAGATTGATAGCTCAAAGGAGTAAACCCTTTGAAGTCATTAGTGATAATGCACCACCGTTTAAACCTGCTAGGCAGAAAGTAGATTTATTGTGGAAAGGTATTATAAAATGTGACGATGTACAAAGCAATGCATCAACTGAAAACATCAAGTGGTCATTCATCGTAAAATTGGCTCTCTAAATGGGAGGATTTTATGAGAGATCAGTCGGACTAGGAAAAAGATCATTACGCAAAGCGATAGGTAGGAAAATCTTAACCGACGTTCAATTTGTTACAACATTGAAGAAAGCAGAAGCTGTGGTAAATTCTAGACCACGTCGGAGACGACATTGAATCTTCAATCACACTGACACCCGCAAGCTTTCTTTGCTTAAATCCAAAATATGAATACCAGAAATTGATTGTCCAACAGATATAGACTTCTATAATCCATATGAAAGTTCAGCAGTTAGATTATTAGAAACTTGGCGTAAAGGTCAAAGACTACTGAATAACTTCTAGAAAATATGGAGAAACGAATATCTCCTAAGGGAACGAACTCAAAACAAATCGAAATGTGGCAGAATTCAGTCAAATGTGTCACCTAGAGTGGGTGATGTAGTGTTAATCAAAGAAGATACTCCAAGAGGCAACTGGAAAACGGGACCAATAATCAGTCTGCATACAAGTAGTGACGGTGAAATCAGATCCGCAAAGTTAAAATCAACATCTGGCCGAATTATTTGTCGGCCTTTACACCTGCTATTTCCTGTGGGATTGTCGGAACAAAATGTTGTTTTGAGTGATAAAGAGAGACCCAACGGATTAGTATAAAAGTATGACTATTAATGACATTCGTTTATTTTGTTGAAAATTTTCAACATGCCGTACTCTTGAAACTTGCGATACTAAATTCACAAAAATGAGAAATTTAAGAGACACATTAATGAACAACATCTAAAATTAAAATACTGGAATTGCCCAGAAGTGAAGCGTAATGGAAGATTCGTCAGAAGGAGTAATATGGTGTGCCATTTGGAACGTATCCAAGCACAGCAAATGTGTTCTTCAAATGATACTAAGTATCAAAATGACAATAATCATGAGAATTACTTGGATATAGTCATTGACGATGATAGTGTACTGGATCTTATTAAAGAGTTAGATGATTTAATAAATAACCAGAATAATCAACCTGAAAATGCCGTTGATTCTTTGCTAGAAGTCATAAATATTGATATAAACAATAACGAGTGTGTACCGGAAGTTGCTGACTTAGACGAGTATGTGATGACCTACGGTAATCCTGAGGAGATTAGTCTCGTGAATGATGTTTTGGATGAAGGAATTACTTAAAGTGATGATGAAAAATAAATTATTAATGATTCAAAAGGGTATGAAAGTAACGAAAATGAGAATAGTGATGATGGATGTTCCGGATAAAAAATAATAGTGTTGATAACGTACAGTTAGTTGCTGATGTAAACGAAAATGAAAGTGGTCACGAGAACGGAATTAGCAAGAAATGTGACTAAACAGGAAGTAATACAGTACTTACAGTGAGTTTCAACCAAGTTTTTATGAAGACATTAGCGACTGTGAAAGTCATTGAGATGTCAGATGACGATGACGATGGTATCAAAGAATAAGAGCCATTCAAGTTGCACACAGAAGTTGCGGTATTTACAAAAACGCTTACTAGATACACAACGTACAACAGAAGAGGTGTACCAATATTTCGTATAGTGTCAATTGATACAGACTATTTCAAATTCTGAGGCGGGAATGTCGCGAAGTGAGAATTACGTTACAAGGACACTAGTTTATGATATAACATAATTACTCCTTAAGCGATATTGACGTTATTGTTACACGTTTTCTGTATCATACTGCTCCTTTTTCTGTTCTGTATAGTACTCCTAAATATACTCAAACGTAAAAGAAAGTGTGCGTTTTTTTTTTTAAATTTGAATATTCTCAGTAGAAGTATCCGTCTACAATTTGCAATATACTTTGCTCGAAGTATGTACTATTGATTTTCCTTCAATTTTACAATAAACATTTGGTGGAGTCAAGATAACTAGAGATAGTGGACTTTTGCACGATTTGTACGTGCTGCCCATAGAAAATGTACATGTCTACAAAAACGTGTTTTGTCAGTTTTCTTATACCTTTGGTGAAAGGAAAAACATATTAGATTTCAAATCTATGCTGTAATGCTCAAGAATATGAAGCTAAATAATGCTTCAACGGGATGACAACGTTATTTACGTCAACAGAACGTTTGGGTGCCAAAGTAATGTCATAATTCTTTTGCACCAGCAATTTCAGTAAACTTGTCAAGTTGGTGTACGCCATAGACCCAGCAGACCGCAGGTGACTACCGCTACTCAAGAATGGAAAAAAGTCATCGTGCCGTCATTCTACTGTTACGTTAGGCCTAATCAATGCTTGAACAAATAGCAGAGGCGGTCAAACACGATATGTAATCAAAATAATGTTTGAGAAACAGGCAGCTTTTTATCGTCTTACAAGAAAGAGATTTACAACTTCCGTTTTCGACCACTGTTGGCTTTGAATAGACAAGAATCCCCATAAATGTCAAAATATTGAAAATAACCGAAACATATCAAATATTGACCATAAACTACACTAAATGTTGGTATCAAACTTGACATACTTTTAGACAAAATAATCAATTTCGGACAACATAGTCTACTTCAGTTGACGGAAACCCGAGTGCACACTTTATTTTGCGTTTGAGTATATCTACTGAATGCTCCTAAATATGTTATTATATACATGATTTCTCATGTTTTATTGTGATTTGTACTCATACATTTCATGTTGGCGGGAAAATATTTGTCCTATAAAAGGGCTTCGATAATATTAAAATGCAGAGCATTTTAGGTGACTTTTAAAAAACATAGTAAAACGTGGTACTATCAAATTATGGAATTAATGTAATGTTTAGAGATATATTTCAGTGGAATTTATTTAGTATACTATTTTAGTGATTAAAAGATATATGGAATTTAGCCTTGAATCTGCTATTTGAATCTTACTTCTCCCTTGTCTACCAAATTTAAAGGTGTTAAAAATTAATATGAATCCCATCACTACATTACAACAAGAATTATTCCAAAAATCTGATTCTACAATTCTTTGCTAAGATGACTTTGAAAAAAAAACCACTTTAAATCTGTCAGGAGAAGACAATACTCTTATTGTCTTTAAACAAAGGCACGTGAGTGGGATTATAAATGTGGCAATGTGCTACGTATAACCAGACCACTAAGTTATTGAACAGTATTTAATATGTATATTCTTATTCAATTAAAATGTAATTTGCAGAATGTAACAGTTACAATAAAGCAGTAGTAACATTCATGAAAATAATTCAAAATATAACAAGACAAAGTAATAACCTCTGTCGACTGCTTTTTCTCAGTATGCATATGGAAGGAACACACACTGGTTTACTTTTAGAATAATAGAGTAAATTGAAAAGGACATAGCCTGATCTGGGTGGTATATATACCAGCGAAATTTATTATTATTTCACTATATCAGTTTAAAAGTTATATTTCACTAAATCAATTAAAATATTTGGTTGTTTGTATTATTAGATTGCCTTACTAAAGATAGAACACTAAAGTGATTATTTGGAAGAAGTACAGGCTGCTACAAACACGTGACTGATGACGTCAAACACATGGTAAGTTTGTCACACAGACACTTAACATGATACATTTTATAGAAACAATTAGTTTTGGTTGTGTTTAGGTTACCTTGGGTCAAAGTCATTACTACCGGTTTTCAATAAATAAGTGAGTATGCAATGAGAATCTGCAACGAAATCTGATAGAGTAGCAGCTTTCAGTTTTACTCAGATTAATTGCAAAAGTTTTGATTCGTGAACTTTAATTGAGAGAATTAGACATAAAATTATTAACACTGAACGTGGTAATTATCATGCACAGACAACGGAGCCCATATGCATTTTGCTTGGGTCAATGTCATTGTTGTACATAAAGTTAAGACATCCAGTCCTTCCTAGTCAGTTAGAGTTACTTTAACTAATAACATAAAAATTGTTTCAGCTGAATTAACATGACCAAACTTGGTACCAAACACACATCAACTTTAAAAGTGTGTTTTGTTTGAAGGCGGGAAAATAAAAGCTTTTATAAAGGTGAAACATTTTACACATTTGAAGGATTCCAGTTCACTGAAATAGCTTGTTATTCAGAAATTTCGTCGAATGTATAAGTGTATAAGTGAGAGCAAAATCGAACATAGAGCAAAAGAAAAAAGGAGAGACTGTATTGCTTTTTTATAACGTATGCGATATTTATAAATCAGTAATGCTACATAGTAAGAGTGTTTTATATAATTTTACTTACATTCTTGTTCAGGCCGAGATACTAGAATACAGTCTGGACTTGTTACAATATCTGCAACAACAAATACATCAAACATTACTTCCGAAAAAAATAATATATTATAAAAGATTTGCGCTACAACGTGTATTTTCTTTTTGGATGATGATAAAGTCTCAACAAGAGGATTTACAAGAAGAGACGTGATTTTGATATAATTGTTAATATTACCAACGTTAGAATGTTTCAAATCAAACTAATGTTGCTGTACCCGATTATAGCCTTAGATTCCTCGATTCCTGTGTGCAAGAAATAGAAGATATTACACGAGTGTCTTTCCATATTGAATTTATTAAACGAGTTGAATAAAATAATAAAATTCGAGGCACTGGAGTTTAACAGATTCAATGTGGAAAGTCACAAACGTAAAATTTTTTTTTTTCACATGTCGAAAAATATAACATTCTACTTTCTGTTACTATATTAACAAGTCAATTTGACCGACGTCGCCTATACTATAAACGACGCCGACGTCAAAGCTTTATTACACTAGTTTATTATCCTTTTTATTTAATGGTTTTATTACACTCGCGCGACGTCAAACATGTGATGAATGAACTTTACAGCGGCATTTGTAGTTATTTTAACTTGTTTACAGAATAAATATTAAAATACTTTTTACCATAAAGATAGCATTCTGTAATTATGTTGTCATAATGTAAGAAAAACGGAGGTGGTCTTAGTGGACCATCTTCCCGCTTAATAAGTTGCACAAGAGAACGGAATCCTTGCAATGGATGACGCGGATCAATGCGACTAACTCTATTTGCATCTTAAAATATAGTATCATAGGACGTCTTGGCTTGTTTACGTTACATAGATCCCATGTTTCCCCATGTCCTGACAGGATCAATTGTGAATCTGAAATAAAAGTAAACTTATATTACCACCTACCTAAGTAAAACTGTAGATTGCATTATGTCGAGTGTGTTTTTTGTGTGTTCGGGTTTAACGTCTTTTTCAACAATTTTCCAGTCATGATGGTGTCTAGCTACCTGTAGCAGTGAGCACAATACCCAACTTTATAAGTATAATACGCAATATTACGATGTAGACACGTGACATGATATCCCATCCAGTCACATTATACTGATACCGGGCTGATCAGTCTTAGTGCTATCCCCTTAATTCTGAGCGCCATTTGTTACGACTTACATTATGTCGAACAAATTGCATTATGTGGAACAATTCTTAAGCGATAAGGTCAGGTCTAAACTTTTGATAGATTATAAAATTGCAGTCTGTTTTCCGAAACATGTTTAAATATTTTATCTGTACATGTACCTTTGAAACAACTGACTTCAAACAATTCGAAAACAACTGTAATGTAAGGAAAACCGCCTTCATCTTCTGGTTGGTATGTAAAATGTGTTTCATACGCTGTATCGGGAATTTGCCACATTTCTTGTGAGGTAAATCGAACACGATTTTGATTGCATCTGTATGTTCTATCTAAATCTGGCACACCGCATTCAGCCATACCTGTAAAATTATTAAAGGGATTGATCGGAGGAAAGTTCACGAATATCATCGGGTACTTGACAAAAACATTGTTGAAGAAATAGTTTCTTGCTTGGTCATATATGGCTTGAAAAACGTTGCTTAATCATAAAATCTATTTTATTATTACTGTATGTCTATTATCTGATTATTATTATTCAATGCCGTGTCATTCATATTCTACATTTTGCTATTCTTATTGTATATGACGTTATTCTTATTGTATGTTAGACATTCTTATGGTAAAAGTCATTATTATTATTCCATATTTCGTTATTGTTATTGTATCTTTGACTTTGTTATTCAATATCGTGTCATTTAATTTGGTTAACGTCGCACCGGCACAATTATAGGTCATATGGTGACTTTCCAGCTTTAATGGTGGAGGAAGACCTCAGGTGCCCCTCCGTGCATTATATTTCACGAGCGGGCTCTTGGGTAGAACCTTCGACCTTTCGTAAGCCAGCTGGATGGCTTCCTCACATTAATAATTCAACGCCCCGAGTGAGGCTTGAACCGACATCGAAGAGGGGCAAGTGATTTGAAGTCAGCGACCTAAACCACTCGGCCACGGAGTCCCCGTTCAATGTCGTGTCAATCATATTCTAAGTCTTAAAATTACCAATGTTATTCTATATGTCGTTATTGTTATTGTATCTTTGATATTGTTATTCAATGTCGTGTCATTCATGTTCTAAGCCTTACCATTGTTATTGTATGTGTCGTTGTTCTTATTGTATGTTTGAAATTCATTATTGTTGTTCAATATCTGATGAAAATTCTTAAGCTTGCCATTCATATTCTATGTTGTATATCGTCGCTATACTATTTATAACCCTCAGAGAAATGGAAAGAACATATTCTTTTACTATTACGGTTTGGTCAGTACCAGCTTGTTAAGAATTTTTGTTTGCTTTGGTTTTAACGCCGTTTTTCACATACTGAGAAATTTTCCTCACTTATCAGGGGAATGAAGTGTGCAAATACTACGATTAAGTCAATTTCGCTATTAGCGTTTTCTCCCCTTGTGAGAAAAAGCGATAGCGCTTTGATATCTCTTATCTCAAACAGTGACCAAGTAACCAGACATCATCTCTTACAGGCTTGATTGTCTATACAATCAATGAATATAAATAAATAACATTTTTTATTCAGAATGTGAATGTTGTGACTGACGTTCTTTTTAAACAAAAAAGTAATTTTCTGTTCTTTGCACGGGACAATGGATACTTTTTCGCACCTAATACACACGTGTTTCATTAGAAATTTATTCGTTATACATTGTATTGATTTCTGATCTGAAATTTTATTCCAACGAAAGTATCTAAACAGAGGAAAACATTTAACTACGATATAGTGTTATATTTTATGTTTTGTGATAGTATTTATTATCAGATCAGAAATTAATCTGTTAACCAAATGTATTCAATAATTTCATTGCACATCCTTTTTTAATATCAAGTATTGTTATTCAAACAAATCAAAGCATACATGTATATGATGTATGGATGAATGGCCATGCTCTGATGTAAATGTATGCAACTAGTATGATAAAACATAGAGTTCTTATGAAACTTGATAATATTAAATCAGGTACATTATATACAATATCAACACATCTGTTAATAATATATCATCTCCAACACCATTCCCCTTATTTTCAGAGTCCTTATCTCTGCTTCATCTTAACACATCCTTACCAATACGAATCAGTGTAGCTTTGCGTAATAACTCCATCAGCTTATATTGTGTTTTCTAATTTTTGTGACGATTCCTAGCGATTTCTGTTTTGTTTTTAGTTCTTCCGTGGTCATTTCACTGGCGGGTTTTTCATTTTCTTTTTCAAATTTCTTATGTGCAATCTGAATGTAAAACTCAATTCTTTGTTTTTAGCTTGATGATCTACTTCGCTGTATATATAGCATTTTATAATGTCTTTAATACTGATTTGTGTACTTTGAGGAGATTTTAATACATAATAAAACCTTATATTTGCAGTTTAACATAGTATTTGCAGTTTAACATATTTGAGAATTATTTTCTTTCCTTGTTACTTGTTATTTTTAATAAAAGGGTAAAACATGAGAAAAAAAAAATAAATAAAACCTAAAATGTTGGCCCAAATGAACACATGTGGTAAAAATTAGGTGTCGATTCCTTCTTCATTATGAAAACACATGTGCATCTGTCCACTGTTAATCAATAATCTAATTAATTAAGAGATAAACATCTTTTTGATGTAAAACGGCACGCACTAGAAAACTGTTATCAAATTAATTCTTTTAACGGCATTTAAGTTTAGTACTACATAATAATATAATTAAAGCCATTTAGAATTCAGAAAATGTAAGAACATTTAAGGCAATTTCGAAATAATGATTTTGCTGCTGATTTCACAGAGCATCAAAATCATAGCCAATATCTTGTAAATTTTCTTAATGTCATTTTAATTCTAATTCACTGATACAATCCGCTACTTTGACGTAAATCACGCGTTTAAATTCAAAAGCTTACATTAAAATATCGGCACGTGTTACGATGTTATACCTTTCATTCACACATGCCGTGATGAGGATGGCAACATACGTGTCACTTTAAAATTTAATTTACACAATTTAAATTCTGCGTACACTGATTTAAGGCACATGACCATAAAATTTATAACGCTAATATCTTGTCAATACAATACGCTGTCCCGTGCCGCGAAGATATACATGTATACAAGTAACAGGATGCTACTTGACCAAAATGACACTTTTAAAAATCTTAAATTCAAATTCAACTAATTTACTGAAACACCCAATCATTATGTCAAAATAAGTCATAATAAATATATTGTATTATTATTTTGGCTATTACTACAGTGCAACAACAGAACTGCCTTCACTTTTATTTTCGAATTTTTTAAAACATATCTCAGTACTTTCAAAGGAAAATGCTATGAAAAAAAAAAAAACAACCTTAAAACTTTTAAAAGAACATTTGTCAGACGGAACGCACCAAAAAATCAAGCTAAACTCTGTTATATACTTACACATGTATTCTTATTCCGATACGGCTCTACGAGGGATGTTCGAAATGAATTGCTTATTTCTATCTGGAGACTTCAAATTTCAAGTTAGCCCAAAATAGCTCATTTCATGCCCTCGAAGTACTCCCCGTGGCTAGAAATGCAAAGTTTCAGCCGATGTATCCACTTCTTGAAGGCGTCACGGTACGCTGATTTGGGCACAGTAATAAGGTACTGATGAATGGCAGATCCAAGTGCCTGTCGGGACTGGTATTTCCGCCCAGCAAGGAATGATTTCAATTTCGGAAACAAAAAGAAATCACATGGGGCAAGGTCTGGGGAAAACGGGGGGGGGGGGGGGGGGGGTAGGCAAAACAGTTTCTTTTTCTTTCTTCAAAAACGCCGTAACTATTGCGGAGGTATGAGCGGGGGCATTGTCATGTAGAAGACGGACATGTTTAAAACCAGTGGCAGGGCGTCGTTTCTGATAATACTTTTTCAGTTTCTTCAGTACTACGTTTTTGTAGTACTTTCCGGTGATGCTTTTGCCCTTTTTCACCGGCACTTTTATTGCGACTCCTTCACCAGAGAAGAAGATTGCATACAAAACCTTCTTTGCACTCAAAGAACGTTTGGCAATTATTGGGCGTTTGCTGTGTTAAGTGGCCCAGATCTTATTGCTAACCTTTCTGACGGGCTCAAAATAATGGACCCAGGTTTCATCACCTGTGACGACATTGGCAAACTGCTTTTTGTCATATTTTGGAAACATTTGAAGCAGCTTTTTGGCCACTTTAACCCGTTGCCTGTTTTGCTCATCAGTCAACAGATGTGGCACCCATCTAGCAGAAATCTTTCTGACTTTCAAATGCTTCTTCAAAATAAGGTGAACCGTTGATAGTGATATGCCTACCTTTCGTGCAATATCACGAACTGTAAATCTGGCATCTCCTTCAATGATTTCCTTTAATTTGGAAACGATTTCTTTACGAGATGCAGATTTTGGCCTACCTGATTTCGGTGCATTTTTGATGGACTCTACACCAGACTCAAATTTCTTTTTCCACTGCCGAACTGTGTCATACGACACACAAGAAGGTCCATAAGCAGTAGAAAGTTCAGTCATCAGCTGCTTCGAAGAACAACCAATTTTTGAGCGAGCTTTGATGTAAGCCCGTATTTCATCTTTCTTGTCGACGCTTCTACCAACCATTTTAACTACAGTGGTCAATGATTGCGTGTATTCAAATGGCAAATTTTATGTCTTACACTTAGTCTAACATGTACATTTATACACCGTTGTGTAGGTATTGAAAAGCCCTATACAGGTAGGTATTGGTTTTTATCGTGCCCCACGTGGATATCGAGCTAGAGGACAATAAGCAATTCATATCGAACACTCCTCGTATCTTATCGTAAAACTTAGCACGTTTTTGTCAATATACAGAAAGCGTTGAAACTCTGTTTTTAAAGGAATTTTGAAGCAAGAAAGAAATAACTTATTTTAAAATAAAATATACATCTAGAATGTGCACGGCGAGGACTTTCCAAATATATCCGGGATGGTATTTTAACTTTAACTTTTCCTTCGAAAATACTTAGTAAAACAGGGTTATCGTGTAATTCTGCCAAATATGTATAGAGAGTATATTGAATTTGAGAGACGTTTTTCAAATGAATTTTGAAGCAACCAAATATTGACTTATTTTGGAGGAAAATATACCATCGTAAAGGTCTTGAATTGTTTTTAAGGAAATATCCATGATGGTATAATAGAATAAATAGAAATGTGTAATTTATGACATTTTCTGTGGTAACTGTATCATTTTCCTATATAAATCAATGTAAGTATAGGAATAGGATGTATCAGTTGCGCTGTCTGATGGCTTATCAGAATATGTGCAGTAGATGTACTGATAAGATCGCCTAAGAGGAGAATAGTTCCATATTGAACAGTATTTCAGTTATGTAACAGCGGGCAGTTAACCTAATCAGTCTTCCTGGATTCTGTACCAGTATAAACATGTTCTCTGCAAGTAACCGCCAACTTCCCCATATGAATCAGAGGTGGAGGACGAATTATTTCAAACACAATGTCTTTTATCAAATCCTCACGGTGAACATACGCCTCGCCCAGGGCTCGAACTCACGACTCCGCGACCCGAAAAACTGCGCTCTCCCTACTGAGCTAAGCGGACGGGCTATTTATTACTGATGATTTTCTTCTCTTGCCGGTTTGATGCATGTCGGTTCCTAAGAGAAGCCAATTTTTCTATTAATTCTATTTTAGTAACAATAACCTAGGTGGCCTTGACCTGAACCAAGCCAAAAGAATTCCCCAAAGAGTTTGGTATGAACCCAATACCACTTACGGTTCAAAAGTTAATTAAAAATATAAGAATTGAAGATTTCTTCTAATTTTAGAAATTACTTTGACCTTTGAGGTTAAAGCCCGGGTTTTGCGCATTACGCGTCGTCTGATTATGGGGAACATCTGTTCCAAGTAATATTAAAACCCCTTGATGAATGACAGAGTTATAGACCGGACACAAAACTGTATTATAAAGCCCATTTTACTTATGACCTCCATGTGTGACCTTGAACTTTGGGGTCTGGGTTTTGCGCATGACACGTCGTCTGATTATGGGAAAATCTGTGCCAAGTAATATCAAAAATCTCTTGAAGAATGACAGAGTTATGAACCGTACACGAAATTGCGAAAAAGAAGCCGTTTACCTTTTACCAGTGTGACCTTGACCTATGAGATTGGGGTCCAGGTATGTACATAACACGTCGACGGATTATGGAAAACATTTGTGCCAAGTAATATCAAAATCCGTTGATGAATGCCAAAGTTATGGACCGGATACGACGGACGGACGGAATAACGGATACAATAACAATAACGAAATATAGAATAACAATAATGACATTTACCATAAAAATGTCGAACATACAGTAAGAATAACGACATATAGAATAACAATGGTAAGACTTAGAATATGAATTACACGACATTAAATAACAATATCAAAAATACAATAACAATAACAAAATATAGTATAGCAATAATGAATTTTACCATAAGAATATCGGACATACAATAAGAATAACGACATATACAATAACAATTATAGCAAATTTTAGAATATGAATGACACGACATAGAATAACAATGAGAAATATACAACAATAATAACATACATATATAATTTAGCAACGTTTGACATGCCATAGTCATGCCCTTATTCTTGTAACAAACCTTGCTGTTTGAACACGCAATGAGTCAAACTAGTCTACTCACAAGCTTATCTTATTTCTTTAGACTTTATAGCCCAGGTTAAAGCTGAAAAACTAGGTAGGAATCAAAATAAATATAAATTCCCACAATCTGTTATGTAAAGGAAACCCAGCTCGTTGCTGAGTTAGATTAATACGTCATCTAATACCAAAAGGCCCTAGAAGAGATCAATCAAAAACATTTACTGGTATGCTCTAAGATGTAAGAATTATACAAATAAGATTTTGTCTGAGAGAAACATTTTTGTTTTTGTTTGAATGATTTACAGTATACAAACGTTATACAGGAGGAAATGAAAGCCCTTAATTTGATTTCATGGAAACTCGTGCATTCTGACATAAACCTAATGTTAAATGTACCATGTTGTGTTATCAACGTGTTGAGAGTGTTAAACAACACTTAAATATACCTTCCGAATACACTTGCGCCCTGAACCCACGAGCAGCGTTTACATTTGTATTGACGTATGTCAAGAAATAAAGGTATAATATTGTCATGTCCGTGCGAATAATTGGTTGTTGTCCATTTCTTTCAAAACTAATGTTAAGGTTAGTATTTTGCGAGTTGTCTACCAATCTAAATTCTGCTTCTTGTTTTGAAATTAGAATTACATCAGTTGAACATTTGCTGTAATGGCATTTAGTTTTGTCCTGAAAATAGATATAAATATATTATTGTGTAAGGTATCAATAAATGACAAATACTTGACAGTGCAAACATTTATTTTTGTGTTTTGTTTTCATGCTGGTCTTTGACAGAAATTGTAGCAAAACGACCACGCTAGTACAATCTAAGTATACAAAAAGTTATCTCAGCTGGAAATTCAGTCTTATCTTCATTCTGGAAAGAAGGGCAAAAGTGAATTTTGAAACCTTTTGGTGCCAGTAATGCCTGGTCTTAAACAATCCCGGGATGAATGTATTAACGGGATGTCGCTTTCTGCCGTATGTCAAACAAAATATAATCTGGGGATTTAGTGCCACTAAATACGAGGAGTATGTGTATGTTTAACCCTCGTGCAATAAAATGAATTTCATAATGGTAATTATCAAGAGGGAAAGAACATTATATTGCTGACGTACGTAAATTCACATGAAAAACATATGAAGAATTCATTGCGGAATCATGTCATGAAATGAATTTCAGTACGTTGATTATAAAGCTTAACTAAGCTTAAATCATAACGGCCTTAAATCACTCGAAGCTGGACTGAGCAGATTTCGTGGAGACACCCGAGCAATGCTGTGAAAGTATTTTGACACTGGACAAATGATTTCTGCTAGGATTTTATAAAGTTTCCTTGTCGCCATATAAATAAACTCTGTCTGGCCCCATGACGGCGGATTTTTGTAGAAAGTTTCTCAAGGAAAATTGTTTTGGAGAAGATTTTAAATTTTTTTCAACCTTTATAGCTCTATAGAGAAAAGTACTACATCCCTTGTGGCCATAATTTTTAACAAAAAAAAAAAAAAACAACAACAACAAACAAACCTAGCTATATAAAAGAAACTGAGAGAATTAACGCGTTTGGGACATGACATGTTGACCTCAAACAAAATTGTAACTCATTCTGAGAGCTCTACAGAATTATAAGACAGCGGTTTGACTGTGTCATTTACTTACAAATAGAGAGAAAAAGATACGAAGAGTTGGCTTGATGAGTTAGATAGCAGTCTCAAAAGCGGAAACCTTTCACAGTGAATGTATAAATACAATATAGATATTTGCCTACATTATATAATATAAAGACAGTCAAGTATATAGACAATGAGGCAAGTGCTAATAAATGAAGGCTAAAACGCTACTTGAAAAATTAGGATAGTTAGTTATGAACCACAAAAACTCTTTACGCCACAATAACTCATCAGGTGATCCATGACCTAAATTTAGAAATATTTGATCTAAAAGAATATGTTTAAAAATGCTAAAAACTGTACGTCTCTCAAACACCGACCCTAAAATTTGTTTTTAGGATGCATATCAGCAAACAAAATGTGATTTCACTAGATACTGATTTTGTATTTGACCGTTTGTCTTTTAACGTAAATACCTTATTTTGCTTTTCATTAAGTGACTTATGTCCACCTTACTATGCTGGACACGATTGTTATAAAAGAATGAAATATTATTATTCAATCAGTGATAATTTCAAATTTAAAGAGACACTTGCAATACCAAAAAGGTGTGATATGTAGACTTCATTTGATGTTTCCCGATGGAAATCTCCATCTAAGTAGGGAAACTGACTATTCAAGATAGAAAATTATCTGTTTTATCACATTATTAACTGTAATATACGTTAAATGTAAGTCATAACTTTTCTGAACATGAGGTATAAGCTTTGTTAACTTGTAATTTGTAAGGTCGCGGAAATGAGCACAAGAGTCTTACCACCAAACTTTAATGAAATGTTGGTTGTAATATGTACAATAATCAATGGAAAATGTTGTTTATTTGCAATTTAAGGTGTTATTCTTGCGAAGGTCAAGTTAGCACAATCGGTAAATGGTATCGAATAAAGTTAGGTAGAAGTAGTTAACTACGCAAATCAATACAATGTAGAATAGAAATATCGTCATTCTATGGTTGCCGGTTGCGGCCATTTTAAATCCGCGAGAAATTTTATCGTTTGTGCATAGAATGTCGCGGGCAACTTACAAATCCGCGAGATTTTCTGTCGAGATCGTAAAAAATGTCGCGAGGAACGTATAAACCTCGGTATTTTTTAATACACTCAACAAAATTCCTAATTGGTCAGTTTATATTGTATTACTATTTTGTTAATAATGCATATATTCACACGAAATTTCACATACCGACATTTGAATAGGTACTGCAGCTAATTATCAAGGACAATTCATTGAAGTGACCGATTTTAAGTTTTGTTGTAAAATTCCGAAGCCCGGGCGCGTTGCTCTTGTGTCAATTTCACCATGATATGTGTTTTTCTAGCAGGACTTTCGTCAATAATGCCAAAAGTGTCCACTTACACGTACATATTGGTGCACATGCCCTGCACGTGCAAAATATGCAATATTGGTCAAAACGCCTAATGCGTTACGTTGGCCGTGTGTCGGCCAGAAATAAATCAATAATTAGCTGCAGTACCTATTCAAATGTCGGTATGTGAAATTTCGTGTGAAAACATGCATTATTTACAAAATAGTAATACAATATAAACTGACCAATTAGGAATTTTGTTGAGTGTAGTTGTTGGAAACAGCAAGGAACATTTTGACTCCGGTGGCCGGTAGCGTCCATGGTTTGACTCTACATTTTATCCCTCATGTGTCTATGAAAAGTCAATGAACAGAAAAAAATCCGCGACATTTTTTGCAATTATTGTAGAAATTCTACAAAAAGTCGAGGGTAAAAATTATAAGCCGCAACCTTTTGTTCCTCAACAACGGTCTCATAAAATGTCGAGTTTTATAGCCGCGACATTTTATGCAGACGGAGTGATTTGAATACACCTTTCCTTTTTACATTAAAAATTGATATGAAGTTGGCTGTAGCAGTAGCAAAAACGTGAAATAGGCAATAGCAGCAGTAGCTGCAGCAGCAGGAGCAGGAGTAGATGCAGTAAAGCAGCAGTAGTAGCAGCAGTAGCAGTAGCTTCAGCAGTAGCAGTAACAAAAGTAACAGTAAAAGCAGTAGTAGTAAATGCAGTAGTAGAAGTAGCTGTATTATCAATAGCAGCAGTAGCAATGGCAGAAAAGCAGTAGCAGGGTAGCAATAGCAGCAGTAGCAGGTGTAGTAGCAACAGTAGTAGCAGTAGCAGGAGTAGCGGCAGTAGTAGCCGTAGTAGCAGTGTAACAGTAGCAATATCGGCAGTAGCAGTAGTAGCAGTGTAGCAGTAGAAGTACCAGAAGCAGGAGTAGCAGTAACAAGTGAAGCAGTAGTAGTACCAGCAGTATCAGAAGCAGCAGTAGCAGTAGAAGTAGCAGCAGTAGCAATAGCAGTAGAAGTAGCAGCAGTAGCAAATATATGAAATCGGCAGTAGCAGTAACAGCAGTAATAAAACGTGTGCTATTGCTTCTGTTACTACTGCTATTACAATTACTGCTACCGCTGATGCTACTGCTGCTGATACTGCTGCTTCTGCTACTGCTGCTACTTTACTGTTGCTTCTGCTACTGATACTACTGCGACTGCTGTTACTGACGATTTCAAGTTTTTTTTTGTTTTGCTACTTCTATTGCTACTGCTACTGCTACTGCTACTGCCAATTTCACTTGTTTGCTACTGCTCTTGCTGCTGCTACTGCTACTGTCAATTTCACGGTTTTTTTTGCTACTTCTATTGCTACTGCTACTGCCAATTTCACTTTTTTTGCTACTGCTCTTGCTGCTGCTACTGCTACTGCCAATTTCACTTTTTTTGTTACAGCTCTTGCTGCTGCTACTGCTACTGCCAATTTCACGTTTTGTTTTGCTACTTCTATTGCTACTGCTACTGCTACTGCCAATTTCACTTTTTTGCTACTGCTCTTGCTGCTGCTACTGCTACTGCCAATTTCACGTTTTTTTGCTACTTCTATTGCTACTGTTACTGCTACTGCCAATTTCACGTTTTTTGGGGGGGGGTTTTATTTGCTACTTCTATTGCTTCTGTTACTGTTACTGCCTGTTACTGCCAATTTCACTTTTTTTGCTACTTCTATTGCTACTGCTGCTGCCAATTTCACGTTTTTTTGCTACTTCTATTGCTACTGCTACTGCCAATTTCACGTTTTTGCTACTTCTATTGCTACTGCTACTGACAGTTTCACTTTTTTGCTACTGCTCTTGCTGCTGCTGTCAATTACACTTTCTTGCTACTGCTTCTGCTGCTACTGTTACTGCAAATTACACATTTTCCTAAGGTACGCATCAAAAAAAATATCGCGGATTAAAATGGCCGCAATCGGCTACCTAAAAGAACATGTTTGCGTGCTTATTCTACTATGTAGGCAGAAAACGTCGCGGTTTCGTCTTTAATCCGCGACATTTTACGACAGGAATGTGACAGAAAACCTCGAGAATTCTCTTGACCGCGATATTTTATAAGATTTTGACATAAAATCTCGCGGGTCAGGAAGATGCTCGCGACATTTTATAAACTGACAGTAAAATTTCTCGCGGCTTTAAAATGGACGCTACCGGCCACCATATCATTCAGCAATCTAAAGTTTGCTGTTGCTACTGAATATATTCTTTTGAAACATGATCATAACATGATTTTTCCTGCTCATACTTACCGAATCTGTTACCAAGGAAACATCCAAAAATAGTATTTTTATGTATTTTTCAGAATTAATTATCCACATGAAAACTTGAAATGCATCATAGTAAAATGGATAACCAGGGCTGTAGATCACTTCACGCTGATCTTCCGCTACGAAAATAGACAAATTGTTACTGATCAAGCCATAGGATTTTTTTCTAAATCGTGGAAATTCGAACTCTGTTGAATCTGAAAAATAAACAACAATCAACAGATCATTCTTGAAACAGCGTGCTTGTCCTATGCTATGTCACCGAAACAAACCGATTTTCTTTTTTCTCTCTGCTAATTTTTGGAAATATACGAATATTCCGTTCATTACATATTTACAGATTCATGACGAAATCGGGGCTTATTTAGGCTATCGTTTAACAATACATGCGCTAAATAACCATGCACACTTTTTCAAATTGATGCAGAATTTTCGTATTTCGGTTCACGAAATCAGCAGAGGTTATCTCATTAAAAAAATATTATATTCGTAAACACGATGTACGGGTACTACATATCGACCAATGTGAATAGTTTAGTGATACAAAATATATTTTTATAACATTTTTGGTAGTTGAATGTCTGCGGAAGGGTACTTAGTCGACAAGATCAAAAAAAAAAGAAGAAAAAAAGGAAAATACAAAAAATATCGAATAGTTAAAATGAATAGAGAAACTGGACTGATAGTTTATCATAAAACTGACAGGAAAGACTGGGAAATATTGATTCAGAGGAAACTGGAATCACAGGAAGTTGCAAATACAGTGGAAACAACGTTGGAAAATACTCCTGCTTTTCTGAAAATATACTCTTCATCTTTATGTAAGTGTAGTTAGGGTTGCTGTAGTGTAACTCAAAAGGCAACAGGGGATGGCAATATATTTTCAAAGGCCGATTCTTTTCAGTGAATGCGATATTTCAAAGAATATTGTCAGTATTTCACCGGTTAGCATAAATTAAACTTTCTGTGCATTGTAAGGTACTCTCTGCCCAAGGAACAAGGCACGGTATTTTAAGTTATTTAGGTTTATGATATGACCGAAAGCTCGCACTTACCACCGCCCTGTTTCAAAGCCACATGGCAGTGCAAATAAAGTTATCCTCGGCAATAAATCTCCTGAAAACATCTTGTTAACAGAAGTCACGATATGTGAAATGCACAAAACGCAGGTGTGAAAATATATAAAAATCACAAAGATCCTTAATTATACACATGCACACAAAGCCTTTGCAGAAGCCAGGTCAACCAGAAGTTTACCATTATTGACCAATCGAAACAGAAGAAAAGTACCTAAACAGGACAGTTCTAGTGGGCTTTGAATACTGCCTATTATTTTCCCTTTGTGAATCTAATTTTGCGATAAAAAAGAATTGATTAAATGACTAACTTAATCTGTTTAGTAGCAGCATCAATACAGTTTAAAGTAGTTCTCCACGTCCGGATACTCTTTTCTACGATGTAGATATGATTCGACCCTGCCTTTTCAAAATTTCAGATTAAACTTAGATTTTTCAAAAAGAAAGCAGACACTTTTGCTGGATTGGTGTGAATAATATAAACTTCGTACACATTTTCGTAGTGGAAGTCTATGGAAAAATTACAATATTGATAACATTTTGACGAACAGCTACTCTGTTTGTTTGTTTTAGGTTAACGCTGCTTTCCATGATTAAAAGATTCACACATTTCAAGCCAAATTTAAGACAATTACCGGAATTATTTAACATGCAAAACTTCCTTGTATCAAAAGACAATTATGTTGCCGTTTTAAGAAATTTACTCGCAGGTAGCCATTAATTCATAAAATGATATTCGTTTCCGTATCCCTAGTCCGGGCTTTTAATTATCCTACAATATCCGCATAAATGACGGTACACATTAATCGTGCATAACTAAACTAAGATAATAACCATAACTTTTCTATACCTCCCAAACAGATGAATGCTCCTCTTAAATCTACGAGTTGATCATCATCTGAGAATGCTTCATCCGTCCAAGATGTCACATTGTAATCATATAAGTTGACATTCCCGGAAAACGGCTGAGTTTTATCCGTAAGAAATAGTTTGCACGTGTAATCCTTGTAATGTTCAAACATACTGCATTTATAGGTATTATTAAAACATATCTCTTCACACTGTGATGCTGACGTATTTGAAAATATATTGCTCGCAGTTGTCACAGACGTCGACAAAGGAATACCCTTGAACATTTCAGGCAATGAATCTTCCCGACAATATAGTGATGTCTGACCTGAATGTAGAAATGGATAATTTTCAAGCCTTTTCCTATGTGTGCAGCGAGGAACGTTACAGATTTTATAAGCTGTCATGAACATGCCTAATCAAACCGATTCTGCTATGACGCTGCTTGGTTGAGTTAAATTATTCTAACAGAAAAATCAATTTATTAATTATTTTACTGGTTATGCTATAAATAAACTGTATGCTGCGTGGCAACTGTAAAAGTCACCCTGAACTTGGATTTACAATTTTGATATTTTCCTTTCGGATCATGAATTATATTTAACAGAACCCCGCTTTAATCGGTGATAGTGTGCATAAGGAGTGTTGCAGATTTCATGAACAGACTCGATGGAGTGTATATATTTATGTTGTGTTATATTGCCTATTTATATTTTATGGATCTTTGTACAGTTGGTATCTTTTCTTTGGCTAGCACATGCCGTTGAGTACAAAGACAATAGCAAATGAGACAAACGAATAATAACATGAACTAGTAGCAGCTACATCCTTTATTCATTTCCTTAACTTCAACTTCTTAATACAAACTGTATAGCATAGTAGAAAAAATGACGAGTGATCGATTCAAAGCACTGCTACAACTAATCTAGCGCGATAGGAAAATTTCTGTATTGCATCTGCCGCTGTTTAAAATGTCACTGTATCGTCTGACAAACTGATATACATATGGCAGACCTGGCAGACCTGGCAGACCAAAGGCGGATAATTTATGCGCCGTAACATATTACGAATCAAGTTTCCTCTGGAGTGTCAAAAAGTAAAAACAATTACCGTTCTGAGCTGCAAATTACATATGTCTTCAGATAACCAGCAGCCACATGAAAAGTCTTTCCACAGTCCCACTTTATTATGCAAATGCCAAACTGTAATTATAATGTTAGGGCTATTTTGCATGCTTTTGGACTGAGTAATGATGTAACTTTACCTGATTGTTTGCAGCCATGCAGCTCAAATTTTAAACAGGCGAGCGTTCCTAATCCCTCTGGGTAGAATCGAACATACCTTGCAACGAACGGTGTGTAAAATATAAAGGTTCTTGGTTCATTAAGTGGTAATGATGTGTCGATATAAAAACCCTGAAATAAACAACAACCACCCAAAAACTAAATCATAAAATTCTATCCTTCTGTTATAATTTGCTATAAAATTATCTTTTACACGTAAAAATGTCCGTGTCTTTGTCTAACAAGTGTCAGTGTACATTATAAACTGATGTAAGGGAAGATACAACTAATGTAAGGGAAGATACTACTGATTTACATTTCCAAACTTCATCATAGAAACACTAAAGAACACTTTTTGCTGGGATTTTATGATGTTAGTATTTTGAGTAATTTGATTAGTTTTTTTCATTGTCTTTATCAAAACTTACCCGATTATCGTATCTAACCATTTTATCTAACGTAGTTCCAAAATAAACTTGGAAGGATCGGCAACCACGCGGAACAATGTCTACTACAAAATTATTCCTCTCCATTGATTCCAGTTTCTCATGCCAGTTTGTAACAGAAACTGCGTCGACGATTGTTATTGTAAAAAGGTCGACCTGAGAAAAACATATAGTATATTAACTTTGTCCAGTCATAAATTGTTTCCGTCTCAAAGTCCCCTTTAGAATAAAACAGATCGAATGGCTTTTATGGCATTTATTGTGAATTTGTCTGTTTTATGATATCATAATTTATCTAAATATTAAAATATTCATAGTAAATTCTGAAATGTTGGCTCTTCTAATGCATAAAAGTACCTCTTTATACATCAGTTATGAAACGCAAAGTACTTCACTGTTATAATTGAAATATGTATGAATATTAACCACCTTGATTTTGTAATATTATTTCATGTCGAAAATCCGACAAGACCAGAAATAACATATATATATAAACAAAGCGTCAGAGCTGTTTCAAACAAGAGGCCGGGGATGAAGAAACATTATGGTTTCGTTCTTTCACTGAATAAAACACCTTAAAAGGTCTTTTGTATAGTCCATATACTCATTTGTGTATTTCTTAAGAAAAGTTATTTAATACACAACTGGAAAGGAAATCAACCACCAAACCAGTTTTAGGAGTCTGGCTGCTTTGAATAACAAAATAAACAATATAAATGAAACAAAATATGGTGCTGGGGTTGTTTGTAGGGATAATACACGTTTTTTTTTGTGTATTAACGTCTGCAGAAGCCCGCGGGACCGAAGGTCTCGGTCACAAACATATCCCAAGGGCTTCTGCAGACGTTAATACACAAAACAAACGTGTATTGTCGCTATTCTTGCATAAAAAAATATTTCACCACGATTTATGTATTGTTTTCATATGTGATGACTTGACGATTCCGGTACATTTTTTATTTACCATAATTCCTGTTGTTCTTGGAAACGGTAAACATGTTTTAAATATCCGTATCTAGGGCCCGGAAATAAACAACACTATCAAAAGCACATCCTGAAGGTTTTTAACCGCTTTTTTATCTCTCATAATTACAAACATAAAATTACCAATAATCGTTCATATCATTTCACAATGTGGTGGACTCGATCACAATTTCAAGAATAATAACTTTACATTCGAGTTACACTGAGTACGGACACGCAGTTGGAGTACGGATGAGTATGAACGTAGTGTCAAGTTTCCAAGCTGTTTATATAAATTCTTCGAGAAATTAGATAAAAACATACCGACTGATACTTACCAAAATCATAAATATGATACCTAAAAACAAAGAATCGCACAGGTAAACACGCGATTCTTTAACATTCACGGTTGTCTACAAAACCTGAAATGACGCCGAGTTCTAAAAGGGGAGTAAACAAGGGAAGAAACGAGTACGAACAATGTTGGGGGCAGCGCATTTGGCGTTAGTTACTGATACAGTAAAACATTCTATGGTTTAGATTGCATCTTTAATGCTTCAAGAAGAGGTTTTTATGAAAGAAACAAGACGCGGATACCAGATGTCAATCTGCGCAGAATTACATATACGACCCTGGGAAAGCATTTCAAAAATAAAAATCGGGTATTAACAGCACGTGAATTGCCTGGTTTGCACACGATTTTTCTCCCATTTAATACATGGGCGGATCCAGTGAAAAAAAAGTAGTTTTTATGCAAGAATAGGGGTAGGTGTACTGACCTCGAGCGACAGGCTCTCAAAGTATTTTCCTGGATTTTCAGTATATACTTAAGGATGATTTCAAATCAAATGTGTAATTTACAGTTATCTATGTTATTTTGAAGGCTTACTTCGTATATTATGCACTTCGTACACTTATTGTATGTATCATAATGGATGTCATTGGAAATTTATGTAATGCGTCTCTGTTTAAAGTTGATGACTATGCTAGTCATTTGGTATCTGCATACAGTCAAACCTGTAGCATCAATAAGTTGTGGGCTACCTTGGTAATGGAAATGGGTTTTGTTAAGAGGTGGTCTCTTACCACTAGTAATATCTCTCGGGTATGTCATAAAGAAAGCAGTAGTATTTCAATAGTTTCTTAGAATTGGTCTGTATTCAGAGGGTGCTGTAAGCACAGGTTTGACTGTTTGCAAGCACTCTACTTCAATTATTTTATTTTGCATTTGTTGTATGTTTTCAGAAATTTGCACTATTCTAAAGGGGGCTCTCGTGCAGTTTATCGCGAATCAACAAACTCCACTCGTTTTGGCCATTATATAATTTACATTATATATGCGCCCCCTAAAAGAATCGCTGAATAGAACCATATAATGCATATATCAAAGTATATCAAAGGTTGATACAACGTCCGACTTCAAGCGTCCTTGGTCAAACTGGTTCTATTTGGCTGGTTCTTCATTTCGAATTCGGCTGCCCAGCCCTCGCAACAGTCTTTCGTACTAGTACTGATTAATTTCATGCCTGTACGCTTTCGACCCGACTGCCTGTCTCTTCGGGACACTACTTCTGCTGTACGCATACCTCAGTCCTCACTATGTGAACTGCCACGATGGGTGCAAGCCACATTGCCTTTTCGGTCGTGGTCGCCGCAGCCGGGGTCGCCACTTGCCGTGATGGACTGAGCGAGATTGCCCACTTTTGCCAAAGATTTTTAAAAATTAGTAGGTGTAAAATTTATTGAGTCATACTTGTATGTTATAATTACTTTTAGTGTATATGTGTAAAATTTACTTGATTCTGAATGTGTATATAATATGATATTTTTGCTCAAGTTGTCGAATGAATAAATAATTCTCTTTTCTATCATACCCTGTTTGTTGGTTTCTCTAAAAAAGGAAAGTAAAGACAAAACTGTCAAGTATTTTCATTCAAACAGAGACAATTTCCTTTGTACAGTAAAAACTCCGAAAACCTGACCCTCCAAAAACTGGGTTTCTCTGAAAATCGGACGATTTTCAAAGTCCCAAGTTTTCTCTCATAAGTTCAATTAAAACATCTACACTGAATACCGAAAACTCAGAATTCTGAAAACCGGACGTGTTTTTTTATGGCCACAAAGGAGTACCGGACATTAAGTGGAAAACCTTATATGTATTATCACTTTGAATCGTATATGAATTGTGTAACATTACAAAAGAGTTAGATCGCACCGCAGAAATAATGTTAAATCTTTTTGATGCTTATGTCTTATCAATTTCAAATTGTAGATGTGAAGTGTAGGGCTTTGCTAAATTAAATGCAGAAAATATTGAACGTGTGCATAAAACAAATTGTAAATGGTAACTGAATGTTAAATTGTCTACGAACACATTGTCACTGTACACAGAACTAGGTAGATTTCCACTGTATATTGAAAGGTATGCAAGGACAGCTGAATACTGGGTAAAATTACATGGAAATAAGAGTCAAAATTGTATTTTGTCATCGATTGTATAAAGTCAAAGAAATGATATTATAAGTAACCAAGCTGTTGTAAATTGGACTTCCAAAGTTCGGGATATGTTAAAAAATGCCGGTTTCCTAGATGTATGGTTGTTTCCAGAATTAGTTATTATACATCAGTTCATTCCATTGTTTAGATTTCGACTACGTGATATCTATATTACACAGTGGCGTGCTGGTATGGCAGTATGTTCATCGCTACAAATATATAGAGAATTGAAAAGTTGCTACGAAAAAATAGAAATATCTTAGTGTATTAGAGAATGTTAAACATCGAAATATGTAAGCTAAAATAAGATTGAGTTCTCATAAACGGAAGGCACAAAGGTATAGAAAGAAGCCAAAGAATATGTACATTATATAATACGGGTGATATAGAAGATGAATTTCATTTTATATTGATATGTCCGATATATATAGTTATTTCAGAAATATGTATATTTCAAGATACTTTACTACTAATCCTAGTGTTCATAAATTAATACAATTGTTAAATGAAGATCAAAAATCAGTACTGCAAAAGTTAGCACTATTTTGTTTTAGAGCCTTTGAAAGACGCGACAATGAATTAGATAAATGTTTCTATATTACTATATGACTTTGTTATATTGTGTTATTGACATGCTCAGGTCCCTTTATTTTTATTTTTGTTATCATGTATTCTCTCTCTCTCTCTCTCTCTCTCTCTCTCTCAACGCACGCATTGTTATTTACATGTATAAAACATGTTGTTATGACGATGATTATTGTGCTCATTGTCAAATCTAAATAAATTATGGTCTGTTTAAAAACATAATCTCAAGCAGGAGACATGTTTTTGTCCCACATGTAACCTAAGTAGGTGTGAAAAACATTTATCTGTGTTTTTGTATTTTGTATAGTAGCTATAAAAGGAGCTAGACTATTCGCCACAGCGAAACATTGTTTTTCATTTTAAAGTATCATTTTAAGTGATGTTTTTCTGTTAGAAGTAATTCAATTTAAATGTGTAACAGACATATACCATGCAGATTTGGGAAAAGAAAAAACTAAAAGACATTGAACATGATTCAGTAAGATAAAAAAATAAGAATATACATAATATAAATCCTCTCAGAAATCTGTGCAAAATCCTCTGAAAACCGGACTTTTGACTTGGTCCGTACAGGGTCCGATTTCCGGACTTCATACTGTACCTTTAAAGCAAATAAAGTTAAGTCTAATTTCTTTTTCGAAGCTTTAGATATTGAAACATATACAAGGAATGAGAGGTTTGTAACAAGTTTTTGATCTGTTTGTGGAATAAATTTAATTTATTAGATGCAGGTACATGAACATACCTGAATATAAGGATTTTCGTCTGTAAGCATGGCACACCACCCGCCTGAACCTGGCCTCGCATTGTAGGGAGGATAACCTGGTTCGTAGGATGATGCTGTTAACTGGAAATTTTGTATTGCTTTCTGTTGCATTCCCAACTCAGTATAACAGGGTGTATGCAAATAACCATTTATAACTGTAATATTAAGAAAAAGATGGTCTGTGCCTTTTGAATAAAAGATGATTCAGTGTACCATCAAGCTGAAACAAAGTAATATCTAACTCTTTGCTTTGTTTTGATTTGTTTTATCTCATTATAATTGATTATTTTACATTATGTTGATATATTACATTTTCGTTCTGTTCTTTATAAATTCTAGGCCCTGCGAATTTCAAATTGTGAGTCAAGGCGGTTTCTTGATCATATATCTAAATGTACAATAAGATTTAGTCCGTATCAAAACTTTAGACATGTCTAGGTAATGGCAGAAGTATTAGCAATTTGACTGTTTTTTATAAGATATATTTTATAGTTATATTTAGGCCAATATAAATTCGAATTTTGTAAAATGGATAATTTGTAAAAATGCGAAAATCATCTACGACCATGACTTACACACAAAGTACACTTATGCAATAGACTCTTTACAGTTTATCCTAGTCTTTTAATTTTAAAACCTTTGATTCAATCACAAGCAAATCTACCGTTTCGAGGCTGATTTGACCTGAAAGAAATTCTTTTAATATTTATTGGTCTACAACATTTGTTAGTTTCATTTTAGAAACAACGAATATAAGGAGACCCTCAGAAACTAGGTCCAAGTTTAAACTTCATTCGTTTGCCGTCTCCTCTACCAAATGAAAGCAATCCCTCCGTACCAATTAATTTTTGTCATTCGTGTTTAAGAATATATAGGGTTATTGCATGCAACTCCGTTCGCCGGTATCTGAGATCCTTTTTGCTAATTATTATTTGCCTATTATAGTAGGAAAGACTGGCCACCAAATTGTTAGTAGTAAAATCGACTTGATTAATTTCACGTTTAGTAAATATGTCAAGTCATATATCAGCATATGAATAATCCATTGAATGCTTACATCTCTTCATTTTAAGTATAAACATTTATCATAATTAAACAATAAGTGTTTGGTGACTACGCTTGCTTTGTCGGACGACATTTCATTTGATCATGTGTACTAAAACTTTTATGTTTTACATGTAAAATACAGAAAATTAATGCTACTTGGAAATAAGGAATATAAGCTAAGAATTAAATGTTAAAAAGTTAATTTAAAAACATTAAATGCTAAAGTCGCAGTATAAATGTGGCGATTACTTTCTTGGACATTACCAATTACCAGGGTTACTGAACAAAGTTTGATACTGAAACTTCAAAATTGCCGCAAGAACTTACATGATGTTCCACAGCTTTTTTCAATGTACGGCTACTGGTGTATTTACTTTGCAATGGTGATCACTGGACTTGGATGTACTCAAGCAACCGAGTCTTCTATTACGTTGCTTGGTTACATTCTATGCTTCAAAAGGATTTTTTCACAGATTTTGTAAACTATATTACGTACACAATAAGGTATTCATGTGAGAAACTGTGCATTTAATCGAAATATAAAGTATAAGAATTATTTGCCTGCCTATGATACCGTATTATTGTGTAAACACGCTGGTAGATCGGACGTGTAAATATCAATATACTTAGGTTATACACCATCGCTTACCTATATGTTTCGGAGGCCAAACTGCCAAATAAATTTTTGTTGGAGACATGTCTTTTTTATACCATGCATAAATCCAACCATTGTCCCATTGAGACAACACAGTGACATATCTTCCTTCTACTGCTCTAATTCAACGTAAAATGAGATGTTTTCATTGATTTCATCTGTATTTGTGCAATAAACATGTGCATATAACATCACATATTGAACATTTATCCTATTATCTATGTATCTAGTTGGCATTATCTATACGAATGTTACTCTTTCAAAGTTGCTTAATACGTGAATATAACTTATTTTATAATCTCTTACATGCATATTTTACCTGAAATGAATAAACAATAACATTTACGTGAATCATTGATAAAATGATGGAAAACGCCAACATCAAGTCTCTCCAAGTTTTGTGTAACTTTGTGTCTTCAGATGCCTTATACAAATAATAATAACGAGAAATTTTAACGTCTGGCAAAAAACTGACCAATTTCTGTATATGTTAAATAAATATATTTCTGCTAAAGTCGCTTTACAAATGTGGCGATTACTTTGTTGGACATTACCAGGGTTACTGAACAAAGTTTGATATTGAAACTTGAAAATTGCTGCAATACCTTACATAAGTTACAAGTTACAGTCACTGCTGTCTTACTTAATTCTTTTGATTAATGTAAGTTTTGCATATACAGCAAAGAGCAAAGAATTTCAACTGGTATATTTCTCACATATTAACGGATAGAAAAATTATGAAATACTTTCATTGTGTATTTTATACAAATAACTGTAGGTAACTATAACTGTCCTTCTTTTGGACATTAAAACATTTAACATTTTGAATAGTGTTATAGTATAGATTTGAACATCAAAGCATAACTCAATCAACACAAACAAACAAATACTTTTCGTATATGTAAATTATAAAATACTATCATTGAGCATTTTATACAAATAACAAAGTAATAAATAGATGCCTCTCTTTTGGAAATTAAAAACGTTTTAACATTAAGTTTTGAACTATAAAGCATAACTTAAGCCCAACGCAGACGCGCACGCGCACACGCACACACACACAAGCCCGCGCGTGTGCGCGCGCACGCAGGCACGCACACACAAACACACAAATTGTGTTCGTATGATTATAAATACTGGTAGTTAAAATTGGACCTACATGTTGTCAAAAATTCATCTTTCAGATAAATGTGAAAAAATGGCGTCTGCAATAAATTTGTTAGTTAAGCTTTAATAACATGAACCCAAATTAGTCATTTAGAATTGGGCGATGTTTAGCCTAGAACAATCTCATATCAATAATGACCTTTGAAAAAAGTTATTTAGAAAACAATTGTTATTCTATTTTCCAAATGATCCCTTTTTATGTTTACACTAAACAGAACTACAACAGGAAAGATACCTTTGACATTTCAGATACATTCCTTCACCAGTCCAGCCACTAGTGACAATCTGGTAGTCACAAATGTGTGCACCATTGTTCAAAAATCCCCATTTCAATGTTCCGACTAAAACTGTCGTTTTAGGTTGGACTGTAAAAATATAGAAAACAATTTTGAAATAATAGTTTTGTTTGCATAACTGTTTGAAATATCTAGAAAGGGTCTACTCAAATGGTACATTTCTAACTGTTTGGGCATTTATGGGATTCAGTAAAGACTAAGAATCGTTACATATTTGAATTCAGGACGTTTTCTTATATAACAAATGTCACCTAACTATGTACATAAAAACTTCATGATTTGAAAGAAGGCTCTAAGGATGACGTTCTAGTAAAATGGGTCAGAAATGAACTGTATTTCCAATGTTTTCTGCCGCAAAAATTACAAAATTTGTGGTATAAATATTTTCCGAAACACGTTGTAAAACATGATGTTGCGGGTAGCGAGTTTCCTAACAGACGGATATTGTATTATGCTTGTGCCATAAATTCTCTTACATGCCAGAAAGCTTGACTTTATCATATAAATCCCTGACATCAAAACAGACATTCCAGCGTCAATCATGATCCAAGTCATAACATCACAGTCTCTACCTGTGAAAAAATGGCATAATAAGAGATTAAGTATTCGGCTATCACAAGACACGATTGGCGACACAAGAGATTTAAATTTGATTGTGGCAGTGATATATACTAGAGAAGACACATCTACCTTGCCCACTAGGTGCACTTCGTAAATAGAGCACAAGCATCGCGAATTCGATGCCTATACGCGACGTATGATCTTTTAAGGCAGTTTTGCACTTTTGATAAACCGGAAGTGATAGCGTAACGTCATTTATCCGGAAAACGTAAAATTAAGCCCGGATTCGGCGTACAGAAATGAAAATTATTTTATGAATAAATGGCAATCTGTGAGTAAATTTATTACAATGACACTGTTACTATCTTTATATAGTTAAAATATGATACTAAGACATTTGACACGTTAAATAATTCAAAATAATGTCTTAAAATTAGCGTGTAATGGGCGGTTCACTTTAAATATGGTCAGATATCTCAGAAATAAGCACACGGATCTATACATTTTATTTCATCATAATATAGGCCATATGTTTATTACAATTGTGAGAAGTTTCATTAAAATCTACATTGCAGAAAAAAAACTATTCGCGCAAACGTTATGAAAGTTACGATTTTCCCATAGACTCTTATTTATGTATAAATGGCAACATGTGAGTTTATTACAATGTCACTGTTACTATCTTTCTATAGTTAAAATATGATACATTTTTGTACATAGTTACTGTTGGATATTCTTCCTTGTTCCTATTATGAAAAATTGCGTGAGGTCCATTCTTTTTCCAATAAGTCTAGCAAAAAATCTAGCACACGACCCTATATTTTTAGTTGCTGAATCTGAAGTTTTGAAAAATCAGAGTTTAATCAAGTTCTACATTGTAGAAAAAAAAAGTCAATCCAAACGTGCAACTACCTTAACTTTGATACTGAAGGCATTGTGTCTAAAACTATTTATTTGTCACCTTTGAAAAACAAGCCAGTTATGACACCGAATCTAGTAACTTGTGTCTAGTGTCAATTGATCGTCTACTAAAATAATGTTAAAAATGGTACCAGAACCTAACAAAACAAACAGAAAAATAAACATGTATATCTTTTGTAACAGCTACATTGTTATTTGACAGATCAATAAATTGTAACTGTGACATTTGTATCACTTGTAACTGTGTCAATTCGTGTTATATTTATATTCACTGTAATTATAGCGTTGCCACATCAGAAATAGCAAGTTGATAATGATTATAGAAATATTGAATATTGAAATGTAAACAAGCTGTTTTCCTTTCATGTCCTTTCAATACCAAACGTTTCAGATCCGACCAGTAAAATATTTGACAATTTTGATGATGAAATTATAATACAGTTATATATATAGGCTAAGCCATATTTCATTGAAAGATGTAATAAATATATGTGCTGTTTAACTCAAAGTGATACTTATTCTTGACAAGACAACAACACTTACCGTTGAATAAATAGGAATTATACGATAAAAGGCCATCCATACAGTGTTTAACTTCCTGTACATTTTCTGTGTAGAACAAAACGTTGCTTTCTGGAAAGAGTTACATTTCAATATTTAAATATATATGATT
>NW_026459002.1:0-65479 GCF_021730395.1 Mercenaria mercenaria
CATTATAGTTACACATTCGAATATTGCTCCTATACTAGTCCAGATATATCAGTATAATGTACTTCAGATACATTCACATATCAAGAATGTACGCCTCAAGCAGTATCAGCAGCACTGGAAAACTGGAAAGGAAAGAGATCGATAATTAATCGTTTCAAAATATTTTTGAAAAC
Organism: Mercenaria mercenaria; assembly: GCF_021730395.1. Taxonomy (NCBI): domain Eukaryota; kingdom Metazoa; phylum Mollusca; class Bivalvia; order Venerida; family Veneridae; genus Mercenaria; species Mercenaria mercenaria. The sequence goes on from NW_026459002.1 coordinate 174, forward strand.
TAAAAATTTACGTTAGTTAACTACAGTATGTATCATGTATCAGTTTTCATTCATAAATCGACTGTACAAATTTGTGTAATTCATTAACTTGTTGGGTATGTTTAATGCGATATTAGGATACTTTTGCCGTCTTCGAAAAGAGATCACATGTACGTTTGTACAGCTTATGCAGTGAAATATACTTTCAAGCTCATGACGAACTAGATCATTTGATGTACCTTTAAAGCTACACACCAAACTTTTTGCAGTTTATTTATGAAAAATATGACCGCCAAGTGTTTTATTCGATGCCAATTTGCACCCAGTCAGCATCATTTTAGTACTAGAAACAGGAAAATGTTACAAGGTGAATAGGCTAGATGATTTATTTGTATAATTTCGTCTCTCAGAAACTTTTGAACGATGGCACTTTTGACTGTCGCTGCACTGTCACGGATCAACCTGAGACACGAGGATCAGTGTTTTGACGCTTTTGTATGTATTCGTTTAACAGCTTTCAGTATTTTTTCTCTATTAAACACTTTAGTGACTGACTTTCCAGACGATGTGGGAACTTGTACAACAGTACCCCTTGAATTTAAGCAGATGGAATACAAAACGTTTTGACACTTTTGGTTCTTTTTGCAATTACTGGTCTACGGGTACCTTTTGCAGCCATTGTTTGTTGTCAACGCGATGCTATAACTCATAAAAGTATATCCATCTCCAATTAAGAAATGTGACACTGTGCGATCAGCTTAATTTGAGAATTCATTTTCAGCGTTTCTTTAACACATTTGATCCTGTTGTCATACTGCTCCTCGGTTAACATGTGAGGTACCTATCGGACACAGACCTTTCTTAAAACAAGTATTCTTGAAAATATCATGGGTTCTCCCCGTTGTCATGCCAATAAAAACACCGAAAACACCGTGTACTTCATTATTCAGACGTTCCTTAACGCCACTGATGTTTTGGGCCTGCCAGGAGGAGCCATGATATCACGGACTGCTTGGCAACTCTTCTTTTAATTTATATACATGCCTGTAATTTTTTTTTTTCTGATATTGCAGACTTCCCATATGAAGTATGCAATTCCATCAGCATCTGTCTTGCAGGTATGTATGAAGAACAACGTACTTTAACGTACGCTCTGATTTCAGATTTTTGTTCGTTGTTTATAGCTACATTTTTGCTTAGCTACACATGGCTACACATAAAACAAAAGTAAATACCTCTGAAATTTTGCAGAATTGTTTAACGAGTCATTCAAGTATCTTTAATGTAAAGCATTTTCTAAGGTTTTGCACTTCTACGGAAGCGCACTATTTTTCATATTTTTAGAATGGCTTACGTATATAATAGATATTATTGTATTCAACATTAAATTTGTAAAATATGAATACCTTATTTGCTTAGAGTTAATGTTACAATAGTATGAAGTCAAGGCTAAATCGAAGAATTTAGGTTAAACATAGCACTAAATAAAGGTAATCAAACAGTTGCGGGATATGTTCTGATTTTCGTAATGCATAGTAATAACATCGCATCAAATTCATTATCCGGCGAAGTACTGTAGCTCTTTCAGACTACTTCGCCGGATAATGAATTTGATGCGATGTTATTACTGGGTGCGATTACTATGCATTACGAAAATCTGAACATATCCCGCAACTGTCTGATTATTTTTATTGAGTGCTATGTTTAAATTCTTCGATTTAACCTTGACTTCATACTATTGTCTCGATAGGGGTCCCTAAAACTGCCCAAGACGGTAATGATCCACTCCACACCCTCTTTTAGTTGCATATACTCCATCACTCTAGGAACGCCCCTCACGCTTACTAATATAAATGAGCTTCTCAGTCAGACAAAGTACTGAGAAATTGATGATAGAATACCATTTAGTCTTAATTACAAGTACCTTCCGAGACATTTGTATCATTTCGTATCATTATTTTTTAGAAATAATTACATTAAAAACTGAATGAGTCTTAGGTTCAATACTTTTTGTAAATGATCTAGATATTAGCGCAAAACTAACGATCATATACTAATAGTTAATAACCAGTAGTGTTGTCATTGTACTCGTGACCTTGTTAATAGTCTGGAAAAACTAGTAACTTCCTACTGATCAACGATCATAAAACACTCGTAAAAATATAACGTTCACAAGACAGATATGCCCTTTTTCTATGGGTTGACCTGATAATCTAGTCTCGCAAGAGCTGGGTATATCAATCCTCAAAAGCGACCAGAGTGCACCATTTGGAGCCGATAGTTCAATACAAACTTGTCTTGTGCCAATACATCAATGAGTAGTATAGTGTCACAACTGCGCATGTGTGGGAATGACGTAAGGATAGGCGGCCATTTTGGGTCCTACATTTAGGTTGAACGGTATCATGATTATTTTCATAGCGATATATTTTAGATAAATTCCATTAGGTTTATTATGGGTATACTCGTATGTACACACAAGGACAACAGAACTTCAAATGGCACGTGCCTTACCCGTTTGTGATGTTGTTTTAAAATTAATAGCAACGATTGCTCTATATTCTTGTCTTCAAAATGGTGGGTTTTTTTTCACGGATATGTTACCTTTTTGCTTTTGAGAAAATAATTCTTACCAGGAAAATGATATTCTTATAGACACAGGCTATAAAGATCGTTTACTATTCCATTTAAGTTTTGGTACACATTAAGGCATCTTTCTGCCAGAGAAAATGTACCATGTCACAACAACTGTTACTGGGTTATGTATACGATTATGGTTAAACTACAAATAGATGTATACATGTTTAAAACTGATTGGTTGAGATTGTTTTCAAATCAAAATGTAGTTTAAACATATTTTATTGCAAACGAATGAAGACATGTTTATAATACAATTAAACACATGCGTTATTTTAACATAAATTAATGAGAATTAGAAAAGAAAAATGTTTGTAACGTAACGTCATCTTTTATGACGTCATATATTCATGACGTTGTTTATTTCATATCATATTTGTTGACTTCCTGATGAAGACATAATAAATTGTAGAAAGGTCGAATGAAAATGGAGTTAGCCTTGTAATTTTCCTGTTCTTTGAAAAGCATGTTAAGTAATATATACATTGAAATCAACATTCAAAATCAAAATGCGACCGATTTCGCTCCCATTCTATGCCTATACTTTTTGTCATCATTATAATGTTGTGAGCTCTCGTAGGTAAATATACTCAGATTATTTTATTCCATGAAATGCCGTTTGTCGTGTTGTTAAACTGAAGAGCCAAAACACAACATTATATAGAGTGATACATTTTATCATACTGGCTTCTGTACATTATAATGAATATTGACCCACCAAACCTGGTGTGATAAATCATGCGCCGGACCGTATTCCAAAACCCGTGAGAAACCAATGTAATAATGTAATAATTATTTGAGGACCTAATATTTGGTATTGCGTTAATATTCGACTCATATTTGTAGCTAAAAAGTTATCCCTATATTTCATCATTAAAGAAATAAAGGTATGAGTTCGGATGCGTTATATTTATATCACGAGTGCACAGCACAAGCGTTTAAATAATTCACAACCTAACGATTGCCTACACGACAGATTTTAATACTAGTAAGTGATAAAATTATAAGAACATATTTATTATTTCGATTTCTTTCCTAAGAAATACTTTTCGTTATATAGCACTAAATTTCAGCATGATAATACGTCTTTCGGTTGGCCATATGCTGTTATAATTACCTCCCCATGGATTGAAAGCATTGAATGAAGGAATTTGACGATATTTAGTACGTTTAACAACCGTGAAAATGTTAATTTGGATAATGTATCAGGTCTGGTGTAAAAGAAATCAGAAGGAAATAGTTTAAATACATCCTAAGTCTGACTTATGATGAAACTGAAATATACAAATAGTGAAATACACACCAGGACATTTCGGCATATGAACAACGTAAACACTACAGTCTGTAACATGGATAATAGGTTATTAACTGTTATAGTAGTTGGCATTTATGGTGCCTGAATTAACTGTAACAGAGAGGTTGTAAAATACACGGTCAGATTGATCACAGTAATGTTGAACGGGTACATTATCGGTAATACAGACTGTTTTACATTTTTCCACGGTGAAAATTGCTTCTAATAAACAAATATCAGTTAGTAATTGTTAGTAATTATTTTTTATTATTATTACTATTTAGAACTGGAAAAAGGAGTATTCGAGTATAAACGGCATATAGTGAAAGCAGAGTAGATCCCTAATGTAACAATCGTAGGGTGAAATGGAACACCTACATTTTATTGAAGATTAATGTATATGCTGTTTGCTATATGTTTATAAAGCAATTGCTGCGGATCGTGTCAAAATATATTGAATACATTACATTATAAACACCTGTAAACTATTTGCCAGGCATAATCATCCATATAATCTACTTAATCAATAAAAAATGTTATCTTTATGGCAGTTTGCATTCTATCGTCGCAAATTTGTGTTATTAAATATTCATGGTTCATCGGATATGAAAATAACTTACGATCATAATCACTTATCCTGCAATCAAAGCACGCAAAGAGGTAATTGTCCGTCACTGAAAAATGAAAATGGTGCTTGAATAAAAGGTGTTCCTAAGTTTAATTTATTCTGAAATTATATCCAGAGATTTTATAACATTTTAACATTCAACTGTAACAATTATTTTTCATTTATCATAAATGTTGCCTCATTGAGACGAAATACCCAGGTCCCTATTATAAACGTCAATTTTTCATTTTGAGGTAACAGTCTGCTTTAGATATTTTCTGGATTGTACATCTGACATGCATTTTTATTGATTTTATTAGACAGAAATATTGCCCGAGAGAGGTGGGTGTGTCGAAAAGGATAGACGTTGTATAACCTCAGTCATGCTCACGACCCGGGTGCCTAGGTAACATTTTGGGGTAAAGATCATAATGATACTGACTGTAAATTTTCAGTTATGATGCATACAGAGATATGTAGGCTTTAAGCTGAAAGTTACCTGACTATATTACATTTTGCTTTATTTAATCAATAGTTGAACGTGTTACGAGGATTGCAACCACCTTCAAATAACGTTGACTAACCTACATTTTTCTGTATTGCATATTTTCTGACTATATCATGAAAATTCTAATGTACAATATATACAAACTTCATCATAATACTACTTTTACATGTGTTTTTAAATTTACTGCGAACACATCTCTCTGCCTTTACTGCAGTTATTTCTGCAAATTAAAACAGACGATTGTATTTCGCAAGTCAAATTTACAGTCAAACTCAGATCTTACAAATGATATTTCTCCTAAAATGAACCCTTCCCTGAAAAGATTTGAAATTTGTAAATGCTTATTCAGATTATACTTAGTACCATACAGTTTCAGCAAGAACTAACTTTTAAAGGTACAGAATTCATGTCATGGCACTGCGAAAAAAAGTTAACATATACAAACTTCCAAAAATTAAAATTCTGTTAATAGATCAAAAGGTATCGATCTGAAGAGTTTCTATTTTGTTTTGGAAGATGACGGATGACTTTAGGGGCCTCTGTGGCCAAATTGTTGCAGTCGCTATCTTCGCTTGCTAGCGGAAAGTAATTGGTTCGAAAAAAAGGTACACACCGGTCCTAAAACAAAGCTCGGAGGACATGTTCAACCATGGACATTTGTAATGTCGCGTAACGATCTAAACTTAAAACGATCTGAGAAAAATTAAAGATAATGTCTGTACATTTACCGCTAATGTAAATGTACGACAAACTTAAGTTTCATTGTATTGTATTCTTTGAGGTTACGGTAGTATTTTCTAAAATTAAAGATATTTATTTGTGAAACAGAAAATTCGCTTCTTTCTCGTGTAGTTAAGGTTTCCTATAATTATCAAACTAATCTTGGATCACGTTCGTTTAAGGATTCATTACTTTATCCAGCCCCTTTCCCTAAAATATATCTAACAACTAACAGCAGACATAACAAGTGATTATAGCACAATAAATACCTGGTTTGTAGTAGCAGAACTCAAGTGGTAATCGGTAGCTGTGATTTGTAAATAATCCAGATATGTCAAATGGATATCTCTCTTTGAAAACTACGTAGTCCATTTGTAGACCTGTATCATTACATCCAGTAAACGGTTGCTGGTAAAGATAACAAAATATGTCATTCTTTGGCAGGAAAACATCAAACATGAATGCATGTAGGCTAGTTTAGTGTGAATCATGTAACTGATGTATCTTATTAGTGTGTAATAGAACGTTAGTGTTGTTTTGTTTTGGGTTTAACGCCGTTTTTCAACAGTATTTCAGTCATGTAACGACGGGCAGTTAACCTAACCAGTGTTCCCGCGACCCCGCGATCCGTAGACCGACGCTCTACCTACTGAGCTAAGCGGGCGGGTTCAGAACGTTAGTGATTTGATACCCAAAAGTAACATGTACATATTGGAATTTTATTTGTTATGCAACTCCAGAATGTTAATTAAGCTACATGTATAAATACAATTTTCTTGTTTTTTTCTTTGTAAAATACCGACATACCTCAATGAGAATTGGACACACTATCTAAATAGAACTTAACAATTATTACAAATTGTGATTTATTTGGCTGTGGCAGTTGAAATAAGGAAACCCCAAAATAAAAAAATCACAAACTGAGAGAAACTTAGCGCTGGTCGCTAGTGCTAGTTGAATATTAAACAATTTTGCAACAACCTCACGCTCTTTAAGAGCAAGTGGACGGTCGCATGTGGACATGTCGCATGTGCAAACTAGTAGGTAATCAGATTTGTTGCACATTCTCTGTAGGAAAGAGATTGCTTGGCTTAAATGGCACAATACTAATACGCACAAAGTATTGCAATTTCTCAATGTATAGATTCTAATCTTTCAATTGCAGTTTTATTTTAACACATTAAACGGTTCACATTCTAATAGTTTGGCAGAGGAAAAACACGTAAACTTACTTTTAACTCTATGTAGTGTCATGAGTGGCGTCAAACATCTCACATGAATTTAAATGTTTACTTTAAAAATAATGAAGGATGATCCATTCTTATAAAAATATGAACTGGTGTATGTGCACAGCGGTCATTAGGGTTTATACTGATTATGTGGGTTATATATAACTGCCTGAACATTTACATCAGATTTGTATTATTGTTATTATGTTTTATTAAGTACAATAATATTTTTACACTGTGTCCAACTCAAATTGCAATTTGTCAATATTTTGCAAAACTAGCAACAACAACAACAACAACAATAAAATAAGTGTACAGTTACAAAAGTTGTTAAAGTTAAATATTTATGACTTTACTGAAAAAGTTGTTGACGGAATAATACAAGATGTATATAACGAAATTAAATGTTTATCATCATGTATATTACAGAAGCTCATTACGAAATAAAGTTTCGTATGTTTTTGTTTCATCAAAGATTAGAAGTCTCATGATCGCTTTATGATGAAACTGGAAATCAAAGAAAAATTCTCAACAGAAGGAAGAAACTATTACAAAGTATTTCTGTGTTTCATTCTGAATAATAAACACAAAATTAAAACGTTATTTACTTTAAATACAGTTAGAAAAATGTCTTGTTTACTAACCTTTATAAATATAAATGGCATAGACCAATTTAACATAACAGGTTTGTCATCCACGATGCGTTTGCAGAGAGTAAATGCAACTTCTGAAAGTATATTATTCTTATTCTTACCAAGACAGATGATATTTGAAAGATTTTCAATATTCGGTTAAACTTTTCGATGAACTGTAAATACCAAAAAATATTATTTATGTATATAGTTACTAAAGATATGCAATTTTGTGAAATCATTTAGTCTCGCGGGTATGTAATTTAGTGCCTTTAGCCTGGCGTTGAATTCGTAGATTTCAGTTTATGAAGATGAAATGAACGGAAATTTTACTTTTTCGTTGGGATTAAATTTCCTGGATTGGCGCTACAGAAATTTGTCACCCACGAAATAAATCACTTCACAGTACCTATTTCGTATATCTGTTTAATAAGCATAGACATATCTAGATCTAATTTGCATATGCGAAAACTTTCTGTCTTAAACGAATGCAGTAAAATCGTTTGATATTTTATCCAGATTGTCAGGATTTCACAAGATGCCGGATGGTTATCGGCAAGAGAGGTGTGTGCTTTGTGATATAGTTCTCATCGCTATTTTTGTGAATTAGAATTCTGTGTTCCGCTTGCGAGGGAATGCCACCTTATGCCCGGTTATATATTCCTTAAAGATCTGAATAGCAGATTGTATTTTATATCAGCGCAAATATACTCTGGTTCGATAGTCAGAAGTATTAATATTATTTTTTGTTGCTTTGTCAAAATAAAAACCGTGTCAGTAAGAAATGAATATCAGTAACTTCGTTCCGATGAATGTAACACACTTGGAATAGCCATGCAACACTTATTCCTGCTCAAACGCGTGTAACCAATAAGTAATGAAGGTCCAAGTCATTGACAGCCCCCAATGTACCGTGAGTTATAGTTTCTTTTTGTAAGAATGATGTTTATATAAAATATGTTAACTATATATTTACATAACTTGATTTTGACTGGTCTTGATCAGGTGTTAGTGAAAATGATTCATTAGTCCAAGTAAAGATAATACACTCGAGGACTTGAAAAAACGCCTCATCCATATGAAGCAATATTTTCATTCTTGCAACTTGTATTTAAATGAAGTTTTATGTGAGTCTTTTCCAACAAACCGAGGCGCATTATCATATAATTAATATGTGACTGATGTATTACATGTAGGTTACATTTAGTGATGATTTGTTATGCACACATTGTACTTATATGTTATACTTTATAGGATGATAATTTTAAAAGTTACTTTGCAATATTCCTCTGACATTCTGTAGATACGATTAGCCTTAATTCTTATGTTGATCTATAAAATTGAAAAATGTGTCATTTGAAATGAGAGTTGATATTATTTTTATATGATGAGAAAGCAATTGCGTCAGTTTTACTAGGATTTGAATGAACCAATGAACCACACAGTTGGAAGTTGTTTGTTTTTTCCATTTAAACGCTGTTGTATTGTTAAAAAGCGAAATTAATTGTTAAACATGAAATCGAAACACAGGGTATATTAATTGAGTCGTATTCTCGCTGAAGTTCAGATTGTTAACGCGTGAATGTAGTATAAACGAGATTATTTGAGCGTTTTCTTTTAGTGATGAACACATGAGTTGAAATTAATTTCGGAATCTTCTCCTTGCATATTGAACAAACGGTAAAATGACTGAAAGCGGCAAAATCCGTAATTTATTTCGATATTAAGGTGTTATGTTTCACTGTGCTAAACTCAATGTGCAGATTTACGCGTATTCGGGCAACTTCGAAGTACATTACTTATAATCTAAGAAACGATGCATTTTCGTCAAAGGAATAAACGGACATAAGTCCCGAATAAAGTTTTCTAAATCTCAGATTTTGAGATCTAAGAATTCCATCTAAGAACTAAAAAAAAAAATCATTTTAATGATTCTACCGCGATTTTGATTGTTCAGATGTAATGTAAATCCATCATTATTAATCTAAGCCTACTTGTGCTAAATGTGATTGTGTAAAAAGTAATGTGGGCCAAACTAACGCATGTGAAAGTGAAGTTTAACTTTCTGAGCTGGCGAAATGAGGTCAATCCAGTCTTACAAAGGTCTGGTAACGGGAAGGTCAACTCATACTTAAAACATGCTATTTAACCCAGTCTTTGCAAATAGTGTACCTCTGTATTTAGGAAGAGGGGTGTAGGAACGATTTTAATATATGCATAACACATTTAGGATATGTATATAGTTATGAGAAATACATCGGATTCTAAAGTATACCTCTTTATATATTATAACAGGAATACAGGATAACGCAATATGTATTTGAGAATGATTGTGCACATCAAGTGAAAATAACTTCCGATATAAGAGTTTACCTTTCATTTAATCTAATAAAATAGTATGTGTTAGCAAGCTCTTTTGAGAGCTAGGTACTGTATACTAGTGTATAGAAGGGAAGAAAACCATAACAGTAACTAGATGTATAAAAGGCACAGTTATCTCGCTTTACCTATCATTATGCCAAAATGATTTTTTTTCTATTAATTTTACTGGAAGCAATTATAACCTACTGTATGTTATGTTGTCTCTCCTTGTATGTTCTAATTTTTGTACAATAAACGATATGTCTGTCAGTCTGTTGTTGAAACACTTGCGATGTTTCAAGTGATATTTACTCATGACAATGTGCTATATTGTTTTCCAGCATTTTCTAATAGTGTTTAAAACCATCCACTTTTCCTAAGAAATCAATTCTGTGATGAGCCCCATTCAAAGCTTCTCGCTATTTTTTGTTCAGTTATATTTTGTTTTGTTTATTTTGCGATTAATGTTGTCAAGCATTAACATTAATTTTTGCACGAAATGTTTGATATACTGCTTGCAACATATTTTTCAAACATAACTGCGAGGGACGGAACTAGGCCTAGTATCCATTACATCTTTAATTAAGACAACCGACTTAACGGGGTCTTCTAGTTAGATGTTACCTTGAATAACTGCTGTCTAATGTTTGCTTTTTGTAGCGTTTGACGAAGAATATCAAAACTTTCTGAGAGGGTTGAGGGCTTTCACACTATCTCCCCGTGGATCGTGTGACGGACTAATTTTAGCTCACTTCTGGTGTTCTAAAATGCTACAAATTGTTCGATCCAAACATTGTCAACATTTATGTAAATATGTACAGAAATCCACACAAAATCAGCACTCAAACAAAAATATACGAAAATCAGTACAACAAAACAAAATTCCGTGGTCTTACTTTTTGATAGCGATTTTTTTTTCTGATTATTCTTCGATAGCTTTCCATATATCGAAAAGAGTTCCTTAAAATGCATTCCGTTCGATTTAATCAGATCCATTATAAAACAAAGAACAAACTGCTCACAATTGTTTACCCGACGTATTTTTCTAGACATTTTCCGAAATCCTAACCAGTGAGCGGAATTATTTCGTTGCGATCGATAGCTTATCATTTTTATCGTTGCTGGCCACCGTCTAGATTTCCGGTGATCTCATTTGAATTCTGTTGTTTTGGGGGTTTTCTTGTTCTTGTTGCTTTAGTTTGTTTGTTCCTTTTTAATTTTGTAGTTTTTTTTTAGAGATAGATAGATAGATAGATATATTTCTGTATAAAATGTTTGTTAACATGTGTAACAAAATGGCCCTGATACTCTTTGATCGTTCCTTAAATTTACTGCCCTTTAACAAAACTGCTTTCGATAGGTACTACGTAGTGCTTTCCCCTTTATTATGCTACGTAATTTGCAAACAAATCAAGTGCGTTGCAAACGAGCTGTAAAATCACATCTTGTACGTATCTGGGGTAAATAAAAGCATTGATTGCGTTCATATTTCGTTAATTGCAATCATTTATAATTCTTCTGTTTACGATGCACTTTCGCTGCTTAAAGCTTTATTTTAATAGGCATCAATAAACGCTTATAGTTTGCATATTATATGAACACGTATAATCAGTCAATGTCAGGACGGAGTTCTTTGAAATGAATGAAAGTATTTTATCCAATCATTGGACGTTTTACATAGTTATATTCAGTAGCCCTAAGCATTTCCTAGAAGAATTTCCATTTGATTAGTAAGTTGGCGCATGCACAGATCAAGAAGCAAGTCAAAGGCCTTAGCTTCACTTCACAGTTGGAGTTCGAAGGAGACACATCGATAATAATTAATTATTTAGTTAATCATTTGTTGCACTTGTCAAGCTGGGACTTCGGGACGACAGTGCCAAGTAGACAATTTTAAAGCAAATGACATTATTTAGCTAGATTGATTGAAAAGCATTGGAGGCCCGGGTCGTAGTACTCTGGTGACATTTTAAGAGTATTTTGTGGCTTATTATACTAGTTGATCTAGGACTTTAGGCTGATATTTCTACATAGAACAAATAAGGACATTTTGTGTCTTTATTAATCAAACGGCCATACATGTAGAAGCATGAGTCGTGGCATTCTGTTGGTTATTTTATAAATTTTAGTTATTGGCATTTCAAGTTTCTTCTTTAATTATTTTTTCTGATTCTTTTATATACCTATCTATTCTAATCTTTTTCGAATCATTTCTTTGAAATCACTAAGCAGATAGCTTGAGGAAAATTTATATAATAGTATTTAAGAATGTGTAGGCATTTCCTATTAACATAAGCAGATCTCCTGAATATGATACAGTAATTGTGTATTTTCGCAGTCAGTGCTCTTTCTTGTATGATGGAGCCATGTTAGAGGCGATTTTTAAAACATGACAAAGAGTTATCTGGTCAACACTTTTGCAACTGGTAACCAATTTCAACAAAAAATGTTCTTTATCAACTTGAGTCATGTAATCTTAGATCAGACCAAATTTTATTAACTTATTTTGAGTATCCTATAACTTGTTTTATTTTTAGTTTTTGTGTCAAACTATGAAACAATAAAGCAGAAACAGTTAAAATGACATTGAGCAATGGGCATTCTCAATAGTTTTGTAGTATGCTTATTGAGAAGCCCACTTTTTCTGTACAAAACTTAAGCCTAGAATTTGTTTTCTATAAAACAGACATCGTATGCCCTCAAATGACACACTTCTGTCAATAGTTGCACCAAAATACTTTTCTGAAGGGTTTGAATCAATGCAGTGACCCTTTCAAGTGATATCAAGTTTTGGCTGAGACTTTAACCTATGCTTGGACCATTTGCAAGCAAAATAGACTCTGTCTTTCCAAGCAATGTTTAGAAACGATACTGAAAAATTGTTGAAAAGAAACTAACTCGTAACACACTAACACAATCGCCTTCCAAATGAACATGATATCTTTTGTCATATTGAGTCCTCATGAGACCATTGGACAATAACACAAGATAATGATAAGTTTATTTATCTGGTCAGAGTATTTACATACAATTCTACCAGCAATTGATTTTAAACTGATGAAAAACAAGTTTTAAACAAACAACATGTTACTGGTGAAAAAAAAGGAGATTGGTTTTCGAACGGATGGTAACAAAATGCCAGTTAGATGTTGCAATACCGTAGAGCTTTTGATGGTTTTGCAAATTTCTTCTTAACCTCGGAGAAATTCTTTTCGAGCACAGAATGCAACCAAACAAAATAATAGCAGACTTGGTTTGGTTAAGTCTGTTAATGAGAGGTAATTTAAAGTGCAACACCCCATACGCTCTCTAGCACGGGATTAACCGGAACTCTGTTACATAGGGTTTTAAAAAAAAACATGATCCCAAAGGGCTAGAAAATCTGATAATGCTGAATCCAAGTAAAGTGATAGTTTTTGCAGTCATCTAACAGCACTTAGCCTTGCATTCTAATTCGTATTTCACTAATAACAGACGAGTTGCTAGTAAGTGTTTACACTGAAGAAGGGCAAAATGTATACAATATTTCCTTAGCTTTAGAACCTACATAATTATCAATTTTGTTACATAGTGGTAGTCTGTCCATCGACTAGATACAATTATGTATAGTTAAAGATACATAACTACAACTTAGTTTCATTTTTTTAGAAACAAAACAAACAAACATTCTTTTAGTTCAAATTACGAAAGCGTCAGCGATTTGCTTAAAAATTGTTACAAATTCTTTCAGGATGACGAGAATATATATTCAGTACTTGTCATTCTTTATTTTCGTGGTAACACACCGTTTTCGATCAGCTCAAATATCAGACTGATATAAAATTATATAAATCGTAATGATTTCGGAAATTAATTTCAACGAGTAAATGATTGTTCCTAATATGTTATTAATAAAACACTCCCTCTCTAGTAGAGATATATCCGCCATCTTGGAAAATTTGCTCAAATTTGACTTGCTTCCAACGATGATATTTAGTATGTAAGCCAAGCAGTTTATACCAAGGGAAGCGGAGGTTTTAGATACTTAGGCCTCTCTGCGTCATGGGTTCGATCCCCGCTGGGGTCACATCCTTACATTTTCGTAATGCACCAGGCTTAGAACAAGGTTTTCCTGAAGCGGATTTGAGAATAGTTCAGATAAGATATCGACTTCCAGTAAAATGAGCTAAAAAGATGGCACAAACTTTTTAACCATTCATTTCTTAAGTTAGATATATATCTTCTGTATAACTCTTGTTTGTTAACCCTTAAAAATTTATTTTCCTCAGATATGCAAAGTCAATATTGAAATGTGTTCTCAGGTAAAGTTTTACTTAAAATAAATTTATCTGAAAACATATAGAATAAGACGAAACGCTTGGATAAAATTTAAGACGTAGATATGGTTAACTTGTTTTAAACATCATACATGTAACATAAAATACGTTATGAAGTATTACTTCTCTTTGTTAATTATCGTGATACTTTTTATGTTTTGAGCAAAATAAAGATGCTGATTTTGTATAACTTGTTTTTCATTTGCTTTCATCTTGTATTTTTAATTTGGTCAAACATATGTAAATTTTTTCTTTCCAATTGTATTTGCCATCAATAAGTCGTAAGGTGTACATATTTCAGTTGTTTTTTGTGCTTTTTTTTCCCAAAAATGCTGACTTTTAAACATTTTATTCAGACTTGTATTTTTAAAAAAAAACTTGCTATAATTATGTTGTGCATTTTCAGTATAAAGATATACACTCCTATTATGACTGCGTATATATGTTATTTGCTGTAGGATATTTAACCAGAGTAATATCAGGTGAAGAAGCAATATGTACAAAGCAATTATTGAAAACACGCACTTCAAAGGAAAATTTAATGAAAACTCTCCCATTCAATTAGATCAAAAGATGAATAATTTCCCTAAGGTGATAAACGAAATTCTGTAAATATGAAACTGCTACATACAGCAGAACGGTTGTCTCAAAACTTTACACAATTAGTTATCGCAAATGACTTGAGGAGAATATTAATTGGTAGGCAAATTAAACGTTTCTTTTTCTCGTGAAATGGAATAAAGTTTGAAAAAATACTGCTTTGAACGCTTTAAACCAAATACATCTCCGAAAACATAAATGAACCGCTCCATGAAACAAGAGGGCCGAGAGAAGGTCGCCCACCTGAGAAACACATCATAACAGTGTTTAACCTGGTGATTTCATGGAAACAAATATTCTGGCCAATTTTCATTAAAATTGGACCAAAAATGTGGTCTCTTGAGTTTAAACAAGTACTTTCTTAGAAATGACCTAGTGACCTAGTTTTTGGCCCAAGATGACCCATATTCAAACTTGGCCTAGATTTTATCAAGGCAATCATTCTGACCAGTTTCCATGAAGATCAGTTGAATACAGTCTCTATCGCATACACAATGTTTTTCTTTAATTTGACCTAATGACCTACTTTTTGACTCCAGATGACACATATTCAAGCTCGACCTAGATTTCATCAGGGCAATCATTCTGATTTAAATTTATGAGAATCAATTGAAAAATACAGCCTCTATCGCATACACAATGTTTTTCTTTGATTTGACCTAGTGACCTAATTTTTTACTCCAGATGACCCATTTTCAAACTTAGCCTAGATTTTATCAAGGTAATCATTCTGACCAAAATTCAAGAAGATCAATTGAAAAATACAGCTTCTATCGCATACAAAAGGTTTTTCTTTGATTTGACGTAGTGACCTAGTTTTTGACCCCAGATGACCCATATTCGAACCTGACCTAGATTCCATCAAGGCAATCATTCTGACAAAATGTCATGAAGATCAATTGAAAAATACAGTCTATATGGCATACACAATGTTTTTCTTTGATTTGATCTACTGACCTACTTTTTAACTCCAGATGACCCATACTCAAAAATGTCCTAGATGTCATCAAGACAATCATTCTGACCAAATTTCATGAAGATCAATTGAAAAATACAGCCTCTATCGCATACACAATTGTTTTCTATAATTTGACGTAGTGACGTAGTTTTTAATCCCAGGTGACCCATAATCAACCTCGACCTAGATTTCATCAAGGCAATCATTTCGACCAAATTTTATGAAGATAAATTGAAAAATACAGCCTCTATCACATACACAAGGTTTCTCTTTGATTTGACCTAGTGACCTAGATTTTGACCCCAGATGACCCACTTTCAAACTTGGCCTAGATTTTATCAAGGCAATCATTCCGACCAAATTTCTTGAAGATAAATTGAAAAATACAGTCTCTAGTTTTTGATCCCAGATGACCCATTTTCAAACTTGGCCTAGACTTCATCAAGGTAATCTTTCTGACAAAATTTCATGCAGATCAGTTGAAAAATACAGCCTGTATCGCATACACAAGGTTTTTCTTTGATTTGACCTAGTGACCTAGTTTTTGACCCCAGATGACCCACTTTCAAACTTGGCCTAGATTTCATCAAGGCAATCATTCCGACCAAATTTCCTGAAGATAAATTGAAAAATACAGTCTCTAGTTTTTGATTCCAGATGACCCATTTTCAAACTTGGCCTAGACTTCATCAAGGTAATCTTTCTGACAAAATTTCATGCAGATCAGTTGAAAAATACAGCCTGTATCGCATACACAAGGTTTTTCTTTGATTTGACCTAGTGACCTAGTTTTTGACCTCAGATGACCCATTTTCAAACTAGATCTAGATTTTGTCAAGGCTATTATTCTGACAAAATTTCATGAAGATCAATTGAAAAATACAGCCTCTATCGCATACACAATGTTTTTCTTTGATTTGACATATGACCAGGTTTTTGACCCCAGATGACCCATTTTCGATCTTGGCCTAGATTTCATCAAGGTAATCATTCTGACAAAATTTCATGAGGATTAGTTGAAAAATACAGCCTCTATCGCATACACAAGCTAAATGTTGACAGAAGACAGACAGACAGACGCCGGACATCGAGCGATTACAAAAACTCACCTGAGCATTGCATTTGCGACCATTATGGATCCAGACCAGCATGCGCATCCGCACAATCTGGTCAGGATCCATGCTGTTCGCTAACCGTTTCTCTAATTGCAATAGGCTTTAAAAAGGAACAGCATGAATCCTGACCAGACTGCGCGGATGCACAGGCTGGTCTGGATCCATGCTGGTCGCAAACGTACTATGCTGGTTTTCTGGTACCTGAATGATTAAATGTTAAAATGGATTATTTCTAGAAAAGTGATACAAGCTAAAAGTATTTATTATAATTATTTTTATAATAATTTATTTTGAGGCAATTCAAAAGTATTTAGTTTTAATCACCAGCAGTGTTATTGATTGTGTTTTCGATTGTGAAACAATAAAAAAAAATGGAAAACCACAAGTTGCCCAACACGACATCAACGAAAATGTTGCAGGCACGGTTTGATTGATCCTGTTCATGGACGGTAGTGGAAATGCAAGCTACCGTCCATGCCCTTTAGCCCCGGGTTGAGCGAAACTCAACTTTTACACATGTTATAAGTACTAGAATATAATTTAGAGACATCCGCAGATGTATTCATACGGCGGTACACATGGAACCTTCAATGATGCACAGTGTGCAAATCGATGAAAAGCGGCGTATGGTCTCAAGATAAAATAATGGCTTTGTCCTAAACGAGAAAACAATGGGCAGAACTAAAAAAGGAAGGGATCTGTTGTTATGGAGCCTGCATATCACAGAAACTGCCAAAAGACAAAATTAAAAAGCAGGTACCATATCCAAGGGGTGATTAAACAATACCAACTCTTTTAAAGCGGGAGTATTGGAACCACCCAAGCCGAAATGCACAATCTGAAGAATTAAACAGTACACTAACACAACATTAATGTCATGCTGAACGATCTGAAGAGATCGAAATGTAACAGCTATGATTGAAAAAGTACGGGGAGATATTTTACGGCCGCTAAACGGTATTGCCGACCTTAAAATATGTCTATCTTCATGATTTTATTTACAATTTCAGTGTTTCATACTTTGGAAACAGTGTTTATTTATATTATTTGAATTTATATGTTAAGCATTAGCTGTTTGGACACAATTTCAAATTATGAGACACGTCTTAAAACAATTAAATGATCGGGATTTAAAATCCACCTACCGGCTCTCTTATACCCCAGTCACACATACGGCGCGGATAGCTACGTCTAACTAGGGACAGAAACAGTAGTAATCCGTATCGATCCGTACCTGAGCCGTACCTCAGAGTAGTCATTCGTATTAATCCGTACCAAAACGTGGTCAAAACGTATTCAAAACTTATTCCAAACTAGCAAGTTTCTCCAACGTTTGAACATGCACAAAAGTTTGAGCGAACCGTAGCCATTTGAGCGTGACTTCAGTCCAACTTGGCTGAAACTTATTCATCCGTAGTTAAACGTACTTAAACGTAGTTATCCGTGCTGTTACGTACCTCGCCGTAGCTGAACGTAGTTATCCGAGGCTGCTCGTACTTAAGCATAGTTCAACGTAGTTTACCGCAGACCCGTCCGTGCGCTGGGCAAGTTGCAAATTAAGGCGCAGTAAAACGTAATTCAACGTAGTACATCGTACCTATCCGTACCTATTCGCGTCCTGTATTGTTTTGTTTGTTTCCTGTTTCTCACCATTTTTCCCGTACTAAGACGTACTGCTCCGTAGTAATACACCCATAGAATAATCCTATCCGCACCGTACCTCAACTCACGGACATATCCGTATGTGTGACTGTAGCTTTAAGCAATTTAAGTTCGACAAAGGAAAATAATGGACCTGCCTCTCGGACAGTGTCTATAGATGGATTCCCCCATAGTCTTTGCTTAATTGATTGGAACACAAAATCTTCGCATAGCAAAACACTGTGAAGTCTATATTAGCCATACATAATCAATTTATACATTCGAAGAATGCACCGGCAATACAAAATGCCGCGCCCCGGTTGGAATTGAGTTATGTACACGGGTTGTAAATTCGATCATTATTCTATGTAAATAGGAAATAAAGTGTAATATCGTTGGCGATTCATCGTTTGCATAATAAGAGAGAAAGACAAATACCTTTTGTAATAATATTTTGACAGCTTCACTTCTCCCTATAACACCGTCAGATTTAATATTTCTTTTTCTTTAAGGTAAATCAGTATCAAGAATTTTTGACTGGCCTGAATGTCATTTAAACATTCTATAAAGATGGCGAATACCTATGTATTGTATTAGTAAAGTATATAATTTACTCTAAAATTGACTTTATGTCGTTCTTACGTAAGCTTCTTAATAACAAGGAATGACAGTGACTCATGTGATCGGTAAAAGTCTTCTACAACTGTGCAGAAAATATCTCGGGACGATACCGCATGATCTATCATTCTTCATGCACGGATACCTGCACCAGGCTACTTGCTACATCTTTCATGAACGATGATTTCCCCTTAGGCAAAAGGTTACGTGCTAGTCCTCATTCCCTTTTGTTTATAAATCATCTAATGATTCAATATATAACACTTAAAATATATTACCTGTAAAAAGACCCTTACACGCTGCATCAGGCTACATGTTGATCCGCTATACCTCCTTCATAACCTAAATTAAAATATGTCAGGCTACATCTTCAATCACTTAACAAACCAGATATACTCTACCTGAATGTTGAACTATACCTGTTGTGTAGTTATCCTGTTGGATATGAAACTGTGGTATGTATCCGTCCGCATTCCAATGTAGAAGTGGAGGGAACGATGAGATAAACATGTTTTCTTCAAATTCTGAAAACAAAACCAAAAGCAGCTGAACTACTCAAGCATCGGCTTAGGTAAATATTTAATAGTCTAATGAGATATGAATACTGTAAATTTGGAATTTTAAACATCAGCTTAAGCACCATAAAACGATATAGTCGAATGGTTTTATCATTGAGGTACATTTATAAAAGTTTCAGTCTTAAAATATAAACTCAAGCTTTATGAGTAATTTTTCATTTTACTCCGTCAGTTTGTCGTTGAAATCTTTATATATCGTACCTTCTGTTAACATCGCGTGTACTAGGGATTCATCTGGCATAACTTGATTACACGGACTTTGCAGAAACATTCGTAGTTACGAGTAAGGCTTTGAATCATTAACCTGTATAAAGCCCCGGTGGTCGATGTGCTACTGACAACTGTTGTGTGACCCCAGCGGTACCTTATTTGTTGTTATGTCTTTGTTGTCTGTATCATAACTTATGAAAAGTACTAAATTTACTTAACTTGGTTTAAAGGCTTCAAAGCATACGGGGTGTATGGCTCCATTTGAAAAAGTATATTACACCTTACTATAAATACTAACAAAACTAGAGAGGATAAAATCTTATATTCGAACCCCTGATAGGTAAAATAACCGATTATTGACCCGCTTTAGATGCGTGACGTCATTTTAGCCTGTGCTATAGCGTTATGAAATTCGTTAACATCACGTCAGTGTATTAAATGATATAATGATTTATACGCTCGATTACTCGCTATTTCGTTGGATATATGATAAGCAACTCATAGGCAATGGCCTGCCTTACGTGGTCACTAGCACTTCTAACCTGTATAACAAAAATAGGCCAAGTCGTGGTTTTAACCAACAAAGTTACACTATTGACATTTAAAAAGTATATATTATTTCTCGGCTTCACAGGGATACTTTGTAAATATACAATACCTTTATACCTGTGGTCTATTTACAATATAGAACTTTTAGCAATTTTTATTACCCTGTATTAGCTAAAACGAATTGGTTTAGAAGTAGTATATTCCATCCATATCCATAATTGAATAAAAAGTACTAAATCACCTTCTAATTATACTTTATAGATAATGTATATTAAGTAATGTTTACACAACTACAAATATAGATTCTGCAAAGGAACTGTTACCTTTCAAACCAATGCATAAGGATCTACGGATAGTTTATACTAATGCACATTCAAAATTAGTAATACTTCTTAGCTTATTTACCTAGAGGACATCCTTTACTTGAGGCAAATACTTCAAACTCCCAGTTAGGCCACTCGTTTGATTCAGTCAAATTTTCATCGGACTTGAAACAGAAATTCATTTGCAAATTATAGAGTCCAAATGGTCCTAGCATATCTGTGTCTTCAAATGACAGATTAGACAATGTAACCATTTCATTTGAGACGGAACTGTTGTATGTGTCAGCTGTAAACGGAACTTCCGTAGTAAAGTTGAGGTACCCTATTTTCCACCCTTGTGCCTTCGTTTCTGGGCATCCTCCTTTAGGCATAAGTAGATAGTACGGGCCACGTGGCCACATACTCACTCGAAGTTCTGAAAGAAAATCATAGCTTTCTGCAGTCATAAATGAGGTGATTGACAAAAGTAAATTGAGAAAAACACAGAAAATGTTGCTTCGTATCTTAACTTCAGGCAGAAATGTACGTAGATATGCGTTCGACAAAATTGTCTTATAGAGAATTTTAAAAGAACTCATCCTGGACATTACAAAACAACCAATACTGATTGCTTTCGTTACCACTGAATAGATACGATAGGTGCTAAAATAAAAGAGAATGCTGTATTTTATGACACAACATTTCCTACAGCTACTCGCCCTCAGTTTGGATGTAGTTCTTTAACATGTTCATTTCCACAAAGTTTGTTATATAATGTATATATGACATTGAAAATAATAAAGTGGGTGAAGAAAGTTGATATTGATAAAAAAGCAAGAAGAATATGTTTCTGCTTTAATCCAAAAGCGTTGCAACTGTTTATTACCTTCTGCACAATATTTTGGTTATTTATAAGAATATCTTGCAAAACGTTTATGTCAATAAGTTTGTACCTCTAGTCATTTTCAAAGTACCCGCTTCTTATTGATGTTTTAGAAAAAATATTTTTCGCCTAAATTGTGTACATTGTGTGGATTAGTCCCTTTAAGGAATGCGCGTTAACTGGGAGAATGAAAGCACAATGTCCGATTCGATGCAAGTTGAATTATTTTCATATTTTGCTAATATCGTGTTTAAAATTGCAAACTTACTTGCGCCTGTTTTTGATTAGCCACGAATTAACATCTGCCGCTCTGTTTTTGTGAATCCGTCTTTGCAGGCAACAAGTACGGTTTTCATATGAATCATATTTTCAGATATTATGTTCTTAAACATTAAATTTGTGTTTGTGTGTGTCGCTGTTTATGACAGTGTTATGTCAGAGAGACACAAATGGTGGTCATCGAATATATTTTCTCTTAATGTTGATACTATTCCAACATAGCGTAATTCAGTATATTCTGTTGCATAAAAAGATTGCAGGTTTTAACAAAATAGTTGAATAAGGCAGTCGGTGACACCGATGGATGCTCCCCGAAGCAAATATCAAAAAAAAGGAGACAATTCAAAAACAAAATAGAGTTATGATTCTTAGTTACTACACTTTCCCTCAATGTGTTCTATAAGAATTTAAAGTTTGGAGAAAGTATTTCTTATAGTTACGGAGAGATACTCTTGACAAAGTTTTTAACACAAAGGGATGTGTGAATGTAATAATGAGGCCAGCTGGAGTTACGTTTCTTGGTTACTGCAATCCCTCTAACTGACCTCTATAAAGGTGTGAAGTATTGAATCAATCATGTATATACTTTCCAAGTAATACACCGGGAAAGTTTTCATACATAAAGGAGGATAATTCAAAATCAGGGCAAGCTAGAGTTATTATTCTTTTGCAGTGCACTCCCTCTCAGTGATTTCTATCAATATTTAAGGTATTAAGTTAATCCCTCATATAGTTTTCATTATGCTCTGGATAAACTTTTTTTTTAGATAAGGCCATACCAAATTGATTAATAGTTCTTCGGAAAATTTTCAAAAAAAATAGGAGCGGGCGAGCGAAATTTTTTTTTTTTTTTTTTCTCAATTTTGATTTTTTCAGAGGCGGGTAGATTTTACATGGAGCGAGCGGGCTTTTTTTATTTTTTTTCCCACCTTGAACCCTTGAGGAGGCGGTTATGATTATACATAAAGTTAACATTTCTTTAGAAATAACACAGAAATCAAACATTTACAGTGTGGTTACACAGTATACAGCTTTTCTATATGTTTTAAAGACTACATGAATGATTTTGCAAATAAATTCTTGCCAAAACTCACTGAATCACTTTATTTTTTTTATTTTGTAATTTTAATTACTAAGAAATGAGTGTCTTATTTTTAATTTTGATTTTTCTACATTAATCTGAAGACGTGCCTATTTAATGGCAAAGGATGAGGACTATTTAAGACAAAACAGGCACATTATTGTGTGGAATAACATTTCTTCTGAAACACAGTTAGATGGCTTTCACACATGAACAAATTTGTGCCCCTAGTGGAACTCCAACCCATAGAGGTGACAGGGGAAGTAATAAACCACTTGACCAGTGAGACCAAACGGAGTTGGGCATACAGATGCTTCAGCATTGCTCGAATCCCTTTGGAATAATTTCTTAACAGATCATGATCAGGCTAGCTTAAGCTTTTGTGGTAGAGATTCATTTCAGGCAAAAATAATAACAGACGGACAAAGAATGATCCTAATATGGCCACCCTTAAAAGTGTTGTTTGTTGTGCTTTGACTGAACTTGAAATTTAGAGTTGGGGAAGTCTGCCTTTTTTCAGTTTCTTTCGTTCAATCAATTTACAGCCAATTTTAAATATATCCTGGCGTCATGTGTACAAACAGGCAAAACTGGGGTTACAAAAGGACAGATTTTGTTTGAAATTATTTTCATATCAACACTACTTATTTGAAAAGCTAAACAATTTTTAAATTGACTAAATGCGTTTTGATAGAATATCTGACTGCTGTACTAAAGAAGTTACGTTCAAAAAGATTTGGGCCGAGACAATGTGATAGGTCGGTCAGGATCTGTGAACAAATATTTTTTAAGATAGTAGTTAGCCTCAGCTTTGGGCTCTAGATCTAACATGCTGAATTAAACAACTGATAACAAATGGTTTGAAAACTTTATATCTGAACAATATTTCCAAATATTTTTAACTGTATCCCCGTGCATGTCATACAAGTCGGGCTTCGTTCTTTTCACTGTATTGAACAAAAGTAGAATGTGCCTATTTCATTACCTACTGGCACATCGAAGGCCATGTGTGGCAATAACAAAGACACTCCAGATTTAAAACAAATAATGAACAACACCATAATTCCTGACTTTTTGAGTTTGGATCATCAGCTACATGTATTACGGACGCATAAAATCCGATCAATATCAATTTGACGCATTAAAACAGCGATAACACCTGTTTTGCCGTTATTATTCCGGACCGCGTAATCGAAAAAAAAATATTTTTTTCGGAGATTTTTATGTACGTGCGGGCGGGTAATTTTTATTTTTTTTTCTCGGGAATGAAATTATTGATGCGGTAGTTCCGACGAACGACATATCAATTTGGTATGGCCTAAGGGCAGATAATTCAAAAATGGGGTCAACTTGAGTTAAGGTTCTTTGACACTGTATACCCTCTAACTGACCTCTATGTATTTTTACAATATCAATTCAATCCCTTCCATAGTTTTTGGACTTAGGCTCAGGAGAAGATTTTTACATAAAGGGAGATAATTAAAAAATGGGGTCAACTAGAGTTATAGGTCCTGGTTATTCTTTGAATGATTTTTGTGAAGTATTCTAACACGATCCGATTCATTTTCCTATTAAACAAAGAAGGAAGAAAGCAATGAATTATCATACAACAAATCACTGTTCTGACGTCACATTTATTACGTCACGGCGTCAAGCGGCATAGCGGCGCGCTGGAAAAGAAACCGATTGAAAACGGGCAAATATTTAATGCATGTCATCAAGGATGTACTTTAAAATCATTTATAACGTGTTAGAATCGAAATAATATATCTCATTTAGTGATTTGCTCTTGAATAAATCACTGCTTGTCGTTCAGATGCGTATTATTATATCACTCGGGCTACGCCCTCGTGATATAATTCCTTCGCATCTGAACTCCAAGCAGTGATTTATTCAACGACAAATCACTGGATGAGATATATTATTTCTTAATTAAATAATTCCTTCTTATAGTTTTCACATTATTCTCAGGACAAACGTTTTTTTTTTCACATAAGGGGAGATAATTCAAATAATTGTCTTCCATAGAAACCACTGTACATAATAGCACGGGAAATTCGTGTACTTAATAACGGTGTTTTTCTTAACATACATGTGAAATGTCGAAATATCACCACCTCCAAAATTGTAGGGTTCCTTTACAGGCCTGTGCAAGAATGTTATTCTTTCATTTTATAGCGCTGCATTTTTTCAGCAAACGTATAAGAATACACAACGAAATAATGACAAAAGCTAAATCTGTGATGACACAAGGAAAACACATCAGAAAAATACAGCGAAATCAATTCAACAATAGATTAAAACCGGATGAATTCAGCCATTTTACATATTTCCTTTGGACACTCGCCATCTAAGTAAAGGCTTGTCAAAAACCCTTTTTACCAAGGGGAAATCTAAACATCTTCCAATAACTTAAGAACAACAGTAATAATGACACAACAAGCCCTATAACATTGAATAACATTCACACAAAATATCAGCGAAATAATAAATACAAATCATTACATTGAACACCGTAACACTGAACATTTGTAATAATAGTAAAACAAATAATACGAAATATTGAAGAGAAATAAAACAATAACGTATGATATAACAATGGCTGACATGTCATAAAGACGCCTGTTTCTCTGCTATTAAATCTGAAGGAGCTGATCATGAGTGCCATACGAAATACTGGCAAAAAATACTTTGGGGTTGTAAAACCTGTTTCATACAAAATTGTGAATTCTGCTTTATATATATTGTTGACAAGAAACGAAAACTTGATTAGACGTCGCCAGGCCAAAATACTAAATAATGTAGACTCTTACACATTATTGCCTCTCATTTATTGTGTTTTATAGTTCCGAATTACTTAAGAAATTGGCAAATATATGTGTTGTATACGTAAGAATTTTCTGTCACAAACACAGCTTACATTTCACAAATACAAATCTAATCGGATGCAGGAAAATACCTAGTTTTTAGACAAATTATGACGTCAGATATGTTGTAATAATGACGTCGTTTCGTACTTCAAGATATTCAGCATTGTATATGTATAAATCTAATTTTGGTTAGGATCACGGATGAATAATACATTGCAGATCAATGTACAGTTATACTGCTAATGGTACTCGCGTTTCAGACCCGATGATTGAGAGGTATTTTGCATAACTTAATTGCAATGATCAAGGTTTAAAAATCCAGGGATACATTGCTTATTACGTATACAATATAGGCTCAACAATACAGTGACATACCGCTTACCGCATTTACAATTAAAGGGGGAACTCCATGGATATATTGCTTACTTGTCACACAAGAAAGTCCCACGAATACAGTGTTGTATCACTTACCGTATTCACATTTAAGGCCTGAGAATCCAAATGCACATATGCAACGGCAAATTCCATCTTCCGCTGTTACAGTCCCTCCGTGCAGACATTCCAGTCCTAAGCATTCCCTTTCTTTGAAACATACACAAACAAAAATGAGCCTATGACGTAATAATTGATAACCTATAAGTATAACACAGTCAAAAATATGTATTTTATCTAAGTATAATCAAAATACACAAAATATACGTAGACTGGTGTTATATTTTCTAATCTAGTCAATAATGTCTTCTTGAGTTTGTATCATTTTGAAACATAGTGTCTATGCGTATGTACAAAATCGGAAATTGTTATCGTGCAGTATGTTTGTGCTATGATTATTAGTTTATCCGCAAGGGGATTGCTGTGAGGCCCGTCTTCATAACGTCAAGCGGACAACGGTACTAGTTATTCTAAATAGCGCATTAAGGGGACATAGTTGTAGCGCCAGTCTTTCCCGTATTTACTGAACAAACTCGTATGTCTGTTTTTTTTATTTCCTCATATCTTTCTAAAGTTCTTATACTGGAAACAGAATATATATAAAACACTAAGTGATGTATCAAAGCTGTTCAACACTACACAAAAATAGGCACAAGTCTTTAATATGACAAGAATATACCGTTCTCTTTAAGCAACAAAGTTTTATTGCGTTTCACTTTTAGTCACTTTCGGTGTAAACATTATGTTGTTGTTTCTAACTTGGGTCACAATAAACGCAATTAACCATTTAAGAAAACTTGAAGATATTTCTGACATGAATAAATGATCTAGCAATTAATAGAATTTTAGATTTGTGGTATTTTGGGAGATTTTGTTACAAAAATCATTTTGAAACCAAATAACTTTATGAAATTTTTATTTTAGTATTTACTAATGTTTGGGTCAAAACACCTTAAAGATTTTAAAAGGACAAATTATATATTTTGGCTTCCGGATTTTTCATGTAAGAATTTCATGTTTTAATGTCAAGTTTATAGTTAACTGGTTCAGTAAATCAACACAACATCACTGTAGCCAACATTAAACATGAAAAATTAAATTTCGACTATTAAAACATTTGTCTATACAACAGTCTCACAGGAGGTGGTTACCTCAAGTTGTTTTTTATCATATGGCCAAAGTCCGTAAGTTAAAATATGTAAAGTTACTATATAAGTATATCCTGGCATCATGTGTTCTCGGCAGTCTAACAAAAACAGGCATATTTTAAAAATAAATAAGATAAATTCATTTTTCAAATCACATTTTCTCAAAATTTTACCCCTTTCTGATCATCCTGCTTTAAAAAATACACAATTCTATTTTCGTTGAGTTCATAGTAACAAATTTTATCAGTGACCTACTCTCTAGTTTCAGGAAGCACCTGTCATACATGTATATTCCCGAGCTATATTTAGAAACTGATATTTTTACCATTTCTGTTAAAATCACTGTTGTGAAACTGTATCACTGCAAAAAGTATATAATTTGAAAATATCATCTGTTTTATAAAAGTGGAATTTAACATTATTTTTTCAATATTTCTAAATTAAAACAATAGGTATGCACAAATGATATGGTTGCCCAGCAACTTATGTGACAATTGAAATAATTCGAAAACCACAAATTGCTAAATATTTTTCATAACCTACCCATATCAATATCAAAAAGGTTATAGCTTGAACTTGTTTTAAAAGTTAACACTTTTCTTCTAAAATATTTTCATAATTTACAGATAGCCCTGATTTATATCTGAAAAATAAATATGTGTTTCAGTTCTTTCTCGTAACGCCTATTGGTACTTTACGCAGACCACATCTCTTACGGTGGAAATCAGGCAGATTGATGTCATCAAGGTTTATTTTTTGATTGACTTCCGGTGCAGAAATTTTGATAGCAGTAATGATGCTTGACGGTAGATTTATGGATTTATACCAACTTTTAAACCATGTTAAAAGTTACATTAAGATTTTCTAGTTTAGTTACATAATTTGAGATCAGACTGAAATTGTCTTGCTTTGACTCGAAGTAAACTGTTTATTTTTTCATTTTTAAAGCAGCATGCCTCCAGATTTGGCTAAAAATAATCTTTCTTTCAAATTGAAGTATGGTCATATTATGAACATTAGAATATGATTTTTTTTTCTAACATATTTTAAAAGTTCCAAGTCAAGAAAAGGGATGACCGCATCGGGAATCAAACCCCGGACCGCCGCGGCAATAAAGACATTTTCCCGTTGTCGTAACCAATAGCACTATAGCTGAAGTAGTGAATAATGACTTCGAAATATAGATATTTATAATGGAGACAGTTTACCTGGAGTAAAAGCGTGACAAACGCTTTACCATTTCATCGCAAAAAGTAGTAAAAACAGCAAATTCTCATGTGTTTCCGTAACATAAAGTTTGTCAGTAATTAGGTTTTAAAGCCTTCTTAAGAAATATAACATTTATTTCAAGATATCTAAAAAAAATTTGTTGTTGTCGAACGATCTGGAGGCATGCTGCTTTAAAACAGCAGACACAATGTTTACATTCTTATGTATTTACTTGTGATGATTATGTTGCATGCAAAAATATAAAGGCCATTTCCATAACAGCTCGAGAATACATGTATGTTGAGAACACATGATGTCGGGATATATCTTAGTTCATTTGGACAGTAAATACCGTTAATACGACACACTATTAAAACAAGGTACTTGTTACGCAACTAAAAGTCTAGAGGTTATCTACTTACTAGATAACACGTTTAAGCTGTGACTGAACGGATGAATGCATAGTTATTATATAGCGAAACAAGTTAAAAAGAAGAATAATTTGAGCGAAATTATTAGATTTAAATAAAAAATATGTTGCAATAAAACGCTTCGAAAACAAACACTAACTGTATAACTCCGGTTTGGAGTATAAGTTTTGATTAAATCTTGTTTAAGGACATAGCACTATAGATCACTTAAGTTGTGTAAAATGGCATAAGAAGCTCTTCATTACGTGAGAGAATTCGTCAGGAATTAACACAATTGACAAAATGGCAAACCATCCATTAAAATGATGGCTTCCATCTCATACGCTGAGCTGGGGCCGTATTCATAAAGCATCTTAAGTATAAGTTTTGACTTAAGTTTAAGATTTTACTTAAGTTTGTGGTGATTTCAACTTAAGTCTAAGTAAAAACTTAAGTTCTAGTCATAAAACAGCTAAAACTTAAGATACGTAAGAAATGACTTAAGTCAGAAAATAGAATAGCGTGGTGAGTACGATTAAAGTGTTGTTTTCAGATAAAAGCACTTTAAACATAATTGTGCATGTTGTATCTGTCTGAAATTAATGTTGTTTTTTTAATGTTTTCGTCCACAATAAAAAACAAGAATTACTTATTAAGTTGTTTTATGAATAACAAATATACTTAAGTAAAATAAATTTCTAACCTAAGTAATACTTAAGTAAATAATCAATTTCTTATACTTATACTTAAGATGCTTTATGAATACGGCCCCTGGTCACTATTTAAAATATCTTATTGTGCATTTAGTAATGCATATTTAAAGGTTTTAGATCATGGTTCCCTATATACATGCTTATTAACTTTGAATTTTTTATTTTATCTTTAGGCCGTTTTGTCACACAGCATGTTTTTAGAATTTGGCCAGAAGTTTCGGGATTGTTTTAATAATTTATAAAAGAAAAGTACTGATTCGTTTAGAAATTGAAATTTCAAACATAGTTATGGAGATTATTTCTTTAAATGTTAGAAAGGAAGCGTGTCAGACATAAAGTTAATTTGCAGGTTGTAGTCACTGTTAGTGGAAAACTTTAGCTTATTTCTAGTATTTCATATGTACATTAACAGAAATTACGTTATAACTCTAACCAATGCAATTGTCTTGAGTTTATAGGATGACTTTTCTTTGTGTTAAAAATGTTATGTTTTCTGAATAATGTTTGAAATGTTATTGCAATAAAGTAGAAAAAATGGAAACTCAACAGGCATTGTTCCAAACATAGTTATGGTGCAAACATTTGCACTGAAATTTTCAAAACATATAAGTAGTGATTGCTGAGATCACTTGTTATAACTAAAATTGATGTTTTATAATGATAAAGATTTTGATTTCTAAAGTCGCAAGAAACTTTCTATGTATATAAGTACAAAATTTATGCTAACTTTATATTTCAGAATATATCGAAATTAACATCATCAGAGTGCATTTATAAAAAAACTAAATTCAGTGTTTAATATCCCAGACCACTTTTAATATATGGATTTCTTTTAAATATGTCAAGAAACTTCGTTTCGTAACTGTTTATGACATTGAACAATTGTCTAACGTAATGTAAGTACATTTAAACTGAACAAATGCAAGCCTTCAGATTCATATAAATAGCATATCAGCAAGTCCATGATACAGTCTTTGTTATCTGGGTATCCAGTTTGAAATAAAAGGTGGACAGGAAATGCCAGAAAATGTGTCACTGTTACAAATAACTAGCTTTCTTTGTTACCTGAGCAAGGTCAAAATAATGTTTGAGTATATTCCACCTATTAAATGCATTTATCAAACATATCCATACACGGACATTATTGTGTAATTGATAAGAAATTAAGCGAGTATGTACAGATAAATGTAATTTTCCTGACTGAACATTCTAATTTCTATTGTTTTGATAATTAGCTAATTAGTGTATACCTATTTTATTCTGTTATTGACACAAGGTACGTTTATATCAAACTTGATAATTGACGCTTCTTAAACCTTTTAGCAAAAGTAGTTGCTGAAGTGTATTTCTGAATTATCAATTTTCCCTTAAATAAAGGTTTTTATTTTCAAAAATATTCGATGTTAATTTACACTTAACATTACCATAATTTGCATATATGTCGGTTGAATTAACAAAACAAGACATTAGTGATGCTTCCTAGATGAAATTGTACAAATAATATATGCCTGAAACTTTAAATATTTTATTTTTATTTTTATCAATTAGCCTGCTCGGAAGATGGAAAAGATTAAAGCAACTTACCGTGCAAATTGGAGACTGTCACATTTAAAGAAAATAAGGTCCAAACAAAGCGTATGATGCATTTAACTTCCATAATTTCAAACACCTAGTTTGCATGATTTCTCACACTAAACTGATCTTCGCATTTGATATATTCGACGCAAGTACGACAAGGCAGTACTGACATTAAATTGCGCAATAACATTTACATCAATAAAGGTACTCATTGGATAATATTCAGTCTGCTATTATTTGTTGTTTGACGAAGGCGGGCAAAGGATAGTATGTTACTATATTAGTGTTTAGTTTTTGTATATCATCATTTTATTGAAATTTTTGGACAAATAGACATAATGTGACAGAGATCGGAGAACGGACGCGTACAAAATATTGTCTCAAGATCTGACGAAGGATTTTTCTATACATGTGCACATTCGCTCCTTTATCCGTTGAACTGCTCTGCGAGTCATTATCTGATAACGAATTTGTCGGCTACTCTTTGAATTTATATTAAGCTTTACTCCACCTTGGTTTCTTGCAATTATACAAACACGTATAAAACACGTGTATTATTTCTAAATTTTAAATAATGTATAAATTTGACCCTTGTTCGAATCCCTACTTGCCGAGTGCCTAAACTTACCGTATAAGTACCTGCTTAAAATTTTCATATACATGTATAATAAAACATTCGATAATATATCAAAGCCTTTATGTAGGTAGGATACAACGTTTTACACAAGTAAAGTACCGGTTAGTATTTCTTTGATGTTTTACTGTAATTCAATTTTGATTTGTACCTAAAGTCAATGTTTCTTACACTTAGGCCAAAGTAAACGCAAATAGTCAGGTAAAACCTGATATTTGTCTTGCACGATTGAATGATTCAGCGATATATTAACGTTATCACGAGTCATCTAATATTGAAGCAATAAGTGAGAAAATACTGTGCAATTTATTTATTCATTTGAAACCAGACAGCTATCGACATGTTATAAATAAGACGCATTTACTGTTGTTCTAGCATTTAGAGACACAACACAATAAACTTCATAAAACGACCATTCACATGTTTTTGCTTACATATCTCAATATAAATTTAAGCACTTTATTTTTTTTTAATGTAAAACGAAGACTAATTGGTTCAACACTTTGCTGAATCATAATTTATTAATAATTTATATTTATTTAAATTTCGACAGCTAAAAAATATCTATCGCAAAATTTAGTGGACGTAGCTTGATTTTGCCCGTTGTATACATTTTCTTAGGATGCCATTTAGCTATTATTTGCTTCGGATTATCTGTTTTAATAACTTAAAACTCGTGTTAATTTATCAAACACCTGTAATTTCCAAAACCTCTTTTCTAGTTTCGTATTCTAGAAGTCCCTTTTTATGAAGATAAAACTCTTAATATCTATCAGTTCCTTATAACATCTAGTCAAGATATATATATTTTAGGAAGATTATTAGTTTTAAATAGAAATATTGCAATAAAGATAAAAATATATTTATTGAATTAATATTACGAATTTGAAAACCAGCTTTACAATGGTTAAAGGGAAACATCATTGTACTAAAATACAGAAGTCATTGCACATAGTTACGAAAACCAAAACTAAGTCTTTTGTTTTAAAAAGATAAGATTTCACATTTTCCGTCTTTCATCGAATAGAAATTACTTCATATTTTAAGATGGAAATTGTTATCTTCTTTGTATATATTAATGATTATATCGACTCATTTATGATTTTACAAGAAGTAAAATAAGATTTTTTCGCGGGTCTGTGCTTCTCCAAGTAAAATGCCAATGTCAAATATAATTTAATATAAAGATCGAACACTTCAGTAACAATCATGAATTTGTGAAGTAAAAGAATATACTACATACATTTTTAGACTGAACAAAATAGAAAAGAAAAAAAATTTTAATAAAGAAAAGAACTAAACTCTTTTGCACTTAAATTTTGTTGATG
Source organism: Mercenaria mercenaria (assembly GCF_021730395.1). Classification (NCBI taxonomy): domain Eukaryota; kingdom Metazoa; phylum Mollusca; class Bivalvia; order Venerida; family Veneridae; genus Mercenaria; species Mercenaria mercenaria. The sequence goes on from NW_026459002.1 coordinate 33,593, forward strand.
TAAACCTATCCTGGTAAAATTTATATTTTTAGAGGCTAAACATTTTCAAAAGACTTCATCATATTATCATAACAATTACTAAACTACTATTATAATTGCATCTGATTATTCATAGGACATACGGCAAGCCTGCTGGAAGTATTCCTCACATCAAATAAGTCTTCAAAAGGGAAGTTTTGAACCAGCAGTGGTGAGGGGCAGGTGATTTGAAGTCAGCGATCTTTACCACTCGGCGACGGTGACGTTTCAGCATCAGTATGGCCATTACAATGTTAAGTTCAAATGGTTGCATTACATCAAAGTACAATTAATTGTTGACAAATCTATACACAGATCATTAAGAAACGTAAAATTATAGCAGACGCCGTTTGATTGAATTGTTTATGAAGTATTCTAATATGCTTGGCTCTATTAAAACACTCTTACGCTAGAATGACGTCACGTTAACGTGCGGTGACGTCAAAGCTTTTGTTGCGACCAAGAAAGAGCGCTTCTATGTTCTATGTACCGTTTTAGATTAAAGACATATTAGAATCGAAAATATTTATAGCAAAAGAATGTTTAACACTATATATACACTCGGGCGGTAATACGTCGTACAAATAATTTCACTTGGGCTGCGCCCTCATGCAATTATTACGCCCAACGTATAACCGCCCATCGTGCAGAAATAGGGTAGGTCTCTATTTAATTGCTATACAAAAATACACCAGACAGACTTTAGATTAATTCATATAATCGCAACAACTTTATTGTTTGTGTAATTTCGTTTAGAATGTGTTTACCTCTACTTTGCCAAGTGTTTTCCCAGGAGTTAAACAATAAACAACAACCCTGGAGTTTAGATATTTTAAAAAGCAACCATTCAATGAGTGTGCGTAAGTTTGTAAGGCGGCTTTGCAAGACACTCACTTTGTGTATTATCTGTTTGAAAGCAATAAAGAGAAATAAAACTTGCAATAAATTTTGATGACAACTTCAGGGAATGGTAGAAATATTTCATATTATTGTATGAAATAAATTGTTGAAAAATAAATATGAAATCAACGTTTTGTTTCTGTTTATCTAAGTGTTGCGTTTCTTAAGCCTTCCAGTTTTACTGACAATATTTTTAATTATCGCCCTTTGATTGCAATACTTTGAAATTGATTGCCAGCAAATAATACAAGATATCTGATTTCTCACAATATTTCCCTGTGGAGAAGTGTAATATAAATCATTAGATTTTATCAATCAAAACGCAAATACTGAATTTATAGCAATGCACGAAGCCTTCATTGTATCTGCAATGTCATTCTGACATCAGCACATAAATAATTGCAACATTTCGCAATAATTGCCTATCCTTAAAGAAGTTCGTTTCGGAAGGAAATAATCTGAAAAACATGACGTTTTGACCTTTTCCCTACTGTGACCTTAAAATGAACCCTAGAGTGAGACAGTCCGCTAGTGAAGTTGAGCCGTATTTAAAGATTAGGATGACTGTCAAGAGTTAACTTATTTTGCTATCAAAATTCACTTTTCAGATACAAAGGTAGAATATATAAAATGGTCAATAAAAAAGTGTGTTCTGTTTTATTTACCTTATTATTATTAAAAACCGTTAAGGCCTTTAAGCATTATGGTTAAACAAAACAATATACAACAACAGTACAGCTGTTGACTTCTTTTCACGAATGAACCAATATTGCCGTTTGACCTCATTATATATGACTTTAAGAAAAACATCCCCGCTGGTCAAGTATATTACTTTTATACTAATATTCGGGAGTTAATTAAGAAAGCCATCAGCGGTAACAATTTCTTAAGATATTAGCAGACTAAGAGAAATAGTGGTTAACTATTTTGAAATTGAGGTTATATGGGTGTTTTTTACAAGGGTCGGTATTTATACATTCATATTTCTATTTTGAAGCATAAGTCACATTTTTCTGTTTAAAACACAACAAAATGAAGTGCAACCCCTTCTAACTGAAACTCATATTTTTTAAAGATTTAGAGAAAGAAAAGAGTGCAATGATATTTGTACATTTAAAGCTTAAAAGTCACTTGAATAAGTATTTTTTGTCGCGTGTTTGTTAGTGCAGTTATTGCGTATTGTTCTTTTTGTCGAGTGTTTGCCAGTGGAGTTCATTTCCTTAATATCCCTTGCGCAGCCACCCCATTACCACCCCCTCCACCCACCACCACCTCTCTCTCTATTCTTGGCGGGCGTCCATTGCTATGTATGGCTCTAGTTGTGTTTGATGTACCCTGTGCTTCTGGGGAAATCTACCCTCACCTAGCAAACGTTCCATTTGTTTAAATAAAAACTAAAAAATTATAAGCCTTTTTTAAATACTATATTTACCCCTCACTGGTTGTCTGAAATCAAATAGTCACGGAGAACATACCCGCCCGCTTAGCTCAGTAGGTAAGAGCGTTGGTCTACGGATCGCGGGGTCGTGAGTTCGATCCTCGGGCGGGGCGTATGTTCTCCGTGACTATTTGATAAACGACATTGTGTCTGAAATTATTAGTCCTCCACCTCTGATTCATGTGGGGAAGTTGGCAGTTACTAGCGGAGAACAGGTTTGTACTGGTACAGAATCCAGGAACACTGGTTAGGTTAACTGCCCGCCGTTACATATCTGAAATACTGTTGAAAAACTGCGATAAACCCAAAACAAACAAACAAACAAACTCACTGGCTCTTCCCTTGTTCTTAAACTAGTTTACAGCTGCAGTTATGTAGGACTAAAACTTTAGATAAATAGCTGACACAGGCAAACAAACAAGATTGGAAATACCATGTTTAAAATTCAGTACTGTATCGCTAATACAGCTGTTACCTACCACTTGATTTAAACCGCTCTTTCCCAGCAAAAAGTAATAAATATATATTATGAAAAATATCCACTTCATGCAGTGTTGCTAATGTATACACATTTTAGAGTATTTATGCTTATGTGCAATTTAAACCAGTAGCAACATCTCCACTCACGCGTTAAGGTAGACAAATATTGCAATTTCACTGTAACAGTTGTCCTAAGAAATACAACACATTGGAAAGGCTTTAATAAATGTATTTATCCCAGGTTTATTAAATCATTCAGGTAGTAATTTGCACGAGATTATCGTGCATATAAGGTTTATATACTCCAAATATTGGTTTTCTATTCATTCGAAGTCTTCGTACTGTGTTAAACGTTACGTACATAGAGATAAATGGCTGAATCGGAGGAATTAGTAGAAGAAAGAGCACGTGGTCGGACTTTTTCAAATAATTCTAATACTGTGAATTCTGATGGCTCTAGATATGATAGAGATATTGAACAATTTCAGTTTATGAGATCTTATTTCGACCAGCAGTTTAAATCATTGAAACGCGAGTTACGAGAAGAAGTACACTCAACTTCGTCGTCCACACTCAAAAGATTCAAGGACGTTACTTATTCGAAGGATTTTCGTTACTCTGGCAACAAAAGCAATTTAACTTTAATTTAGAAGTCATTGAAGGACTTGACGAAATAAAGGACTCAGTCAGTCGTGGAGAACAGTTGAAATGCTTAGAAGTCGTGAGTTCTGTCAGCAAGAAAGTTGCCCATAGGAATAAATTGATTAGAATTGCCGACAAGTCCGCCGGAGGGTGGGACACTGTAAACGAATACGAATCGGACGACCTGGCAAGTGACAGCGACGATGATAAACGACTCAAACGAGCGGAGAGTAGAGCACTCGCCAAACAGAAAACTCGCCGACAGGGCAGGAAACCGGTTCCTTCGCCGAGTCCTACTCCCGCCGGCTTTAGCGGGAATTACTCTCCTGTTGTTCCTTTCGGTACACAAGCTTCAGACCCGAACAACGCTACACCCTTTTTTCGTGGCTTCAAGAGATCCAACAATAAAATCGTTCAGTGCTTCGCCTGCGGCGGATGGGGACACACTAGACCAGAATGTCCACTTCAATACTCAGGCCCAGGAACTGCCTTTAATTCCGTTTCCGGAGTCTCCGGCAACCAGTGGCACAGACAGCAACAGCTACTGCAGCAACAATCCCTACAGCAGCAACCGCCCCAGTTTGTGTCATTCAAGACAGATAATGAACAGAAGTCTGCCGCAAAATAATGAGTTCAAAGATGAGTATTTGTTTATTGACTTATTTTGCACAGATATGGAGAATAATTTAGAAAACATTTTATTTCAGAGTAGATACTTTGAATACCAGAAAATACGTTTTCATGATGCTCATTCTGTAAGCAATTCTACTTTTGTTAAAGGTCGTTTACATGATCACGCTGAATTTTGGGAAAATACACTAAAGGTGCCCAGTTATATTTTAGACGTTATAAAGAATGGGTATAAAATTCCATTCCTTCAGATTCCGAATAGTTATTTCATGAAAAACAATAAGTCGGCAATGTGTCATTCTGATTTTGTCACTGAGGCTATAAAAGATTTAGTCACTTCCGGTGCGGTATTGGAAGTTCCATTTGCACCTTACATTGTAAGTCCTTTGTCAGTAGCAGTTAACAGTGTTGGAAAAAAGAGACTTATTTTAGACTTAAGTACTTTAAATAGATATATTTGGAAAGATCATTTCAAATTTGAGGATTGGAAAGTTGCTCAAGAACTTTTGATTGAAAAGGGGTTTATGTTTAAATTTGATATTACTTCAGCATATCATCACATTGACATTTCGCCCTCTCAGCATAGTTTTCTGGGTTTTTCATGGATTGAAAATAATGTTCAAAATTACTATGTTTTCACAGTCCTCCCGTTCGGTTTATCAACTTCCCCTTTTATTTTTACAAAATGCCTGAGGTGCCTTGTAAAATACATTAGGGAAAATGGTGTCAGGCTTGTGCTGTTTTTAGATGATGGGTGGGGTGTTAACAAAACGTACGACCTTACGTTCAGGGATGCAGAGTTTGTAAAGTCAGTTCTGATACAGGCAGGATTTCTTATAAATATTAAAAAGTCAGTGCTTGTACCTACTCAAATACTTGAATGGCTGGGTTTAATCTGGAATTTATTAGAAAGTTGTCTCAGTATTCCAGAGAGACGCTTACACAGCGCCTTGGATTTGTTAAAGTCTTACCAAGTCAAATTGCCTTTTTTGTCCGCAAGGGAAATTGCTAGCTTTACAGGAAAGGTAGTTTCCATGATGCCAGTTTTTGGAAACATTTGCAAATTAATGACTGAGAATTTACATAGGGCTATTGAGTCTAGGAAAAAATGGGATGCTGCGATAAATATTTCAAAAATTGCTGGCTGTTATGAAGAATTACAGTTCTGGGAAAATCACCTTTGTAAGAATCCTGTAAAACATTTGTTTAAAACTAACCCGGATGTTCTCACTATATTTTCTGATGCTAGCAACTTGGCCTGTGGCGCCTTTATTGAAAGCCATAAGGATCAAGTTTGTCATAAAAATTGGTCTTTCGCAGAACAAAAAGAGAGTTCTACTTGGAGAGAACTGACTTGTATATATTTTGCTTTACAGAGTGTTCTGCCCTTGTTAAGGGGGAAACTCGTACATTGGTGTACGGACAACCAGAATTGTGTACATATTGTAGAAGGGGGGAGTGTTAAGTCTAGTTTACATAAAACTGCCCTTCAGAATTTCAGTTTATGTGTTAAAGAAACTATTTCTTTAGACATTGAGTGGGTTCCAAGAAAACAAAACGAGATTGCAGATTCTATCAGCAAATTTTTTGATTTAGATGATTGGGGTGTTTCAGATGAATTTTTCTCATTTATGGATTCTCTCTGGGAATCCTACACAGTGGATAGGTTCGCTAATCACTACAATAACAAGATAGCTAGGTTCAATTCTAGATTCTGGGTTCCAAATAGTGAAAAAGTAGACGCTTTTTCCTGTTCTTGGAAGGGAGAAAATAACTGGTTAGTGCCACCTGTTAGTCTAGTTCCACGTGTAATCAACCACTTGGTGAAGTGCAAAGCTAAAAGCACTTTAATCGTTCCAAACTGGCCGTCGGCACCTTTCTGGCCTATGATTTTTGGAGAAAGTAGCATCCAAAAATCTTTTATTTTGGATATTCTGCTTTTCTTAGCAGGTCAAAACATTTTTATTCAGCATTCTAACAAGAGAACGATTTTTGGGCCAGATTTTTGTAGTAAGGTTTTGGCTATTAGATTTGACTGTGAAAGTTAAATTTGTAGTAAATTTAAAGTTCTGACACAGTAGAGCAATTAAGCTATCAAAAGTCTCTTGTCGGAAGTGTTATCAAATTCTTATTCGGATTATTCATTTTTTTTTTCCGCCCGGCTGATTTACATCTGGTCATTACAAACGTCACATGATTTTTACTACGAGTTCATTTTATCAATGGATGGTATTTCAGTTGACAATGTATCGTAATGCTAGACACGGGGATTAAATCATTTAATGATTGATTATTGATATACATCATTATTTTGAATACTATTATAGATGTTTCTCATTATGTTTTTTCCTTACTAAAATTCCTCTATTTGATGAAAAGGGGAATGACACAAGATGTTTTATGTATTAGGTATTATGAATACATTCCATTTTGATTATTTACAGAAGTTTAAATGTAAAAGTTCTATTAATTTTTTTAGTTGATTTGCTAGTTTGCTATAGAACAACTTTCTTTATTAGTCGAATAGTAAGTTTTTGCTTATTATGCCGAATGGCAAGTTTTTTGTTATGATCTGAATGGCAAGTTACGCTTGAGCGGAATGGCAAGTTCTTTTTTTTTGTGCTGATCCGACTTTGTGTATGCGATGAATGACACAGTTCTATTTAAGTTTAATTGCAAGTTCTTTCTTAGCTGAATGACAAGTGTTTTGTTTGAGATGAATGGAAATCTTGTTTTAAACGAATGGCAAGTTTTTTGTTTTGAGCCAAATGGCCAGTTACACTTGGTTGGATAGTTAAGTTGAATTGAAAGTTTTAGCCAGATGGCAACACTTGGTGTTTTTGTTTTGAGCCGTATGGCAAGTTTTGTTAAAGCCGAATGGCAATCTTGTTAAACTGAATGACAAATGTTGTTAAGTGCCGAATGGTAAATTACGTTTGAGCAGAATGACAAGTTTTTTCTTTTTGTATTTGAGCTGATTTGTAGTTTGTTATGAGCCGAATGGCAAGTTCTGTTTATGCCGAATGGCAAGTTTTATGTGAGCCGAATGGCAAGTTTTGTGCCGAATGGCAAGTTTTCTGTTTAAGCCGAATGGCATGATTTTTGTGAGCCGAATGGCTAGTTTATTATTTCCTTATTGTTGAAAAACCGAATACATTTTTCTCTTTATTTTACGTTTTGCAGATCTGGTTGATTCAACGTTACATACAAGGAAATACCAGAATCCGGAGTTGTCTTCCCTGGCTGCCACAGTTTCTGATATAGTGCTACAGTCGAAAGCCACGAACACTAAGAAAAAATATGAAAGAGCCTTCCTTGTTTGGAGACTTTGGGCGTCTAAGTATGGTATTTCACCACTTCCGGCATCAGAATCTGATCTTTCGATTTACCTAGTTTCTTTAATTAAAAAGTGTAACTCAATTTCAAGTGTGGACGAAGCATTTCATGGCATTAAATGGGCCCATGATCTAGCTGGTTTTTCTAAAAACAATCCTTGTACGTCGTTCTTCGTTCAGTCAGTCAGGGAGGCAGCTCGCAGGATACTAGGTCATTCTGTTTCTAAAAAGGAACCGATTACTCCAGAAATACTAAAACAACTAGTCTTTATTTATGGATTTGAGAACGCAGATTCTTATAAATTAAGAAGTATATCAATGTGTTTATTGGCTTATGCGGGTTTTCTTCGTTTTTCTGAGTTGGTTAATATAAGAAGATCTGATATCGTTTTTAATGCAGATCATATTGCTGTTTTCATTGCTAAGAGTAAGACTGGTGTTTACCGGGATGGTAACTGGTGTTTGATTGCTAAGACAGGGTGCGAGTCTTGTCCAGTAAAAATGTTAGAAAGATATCTGAATAGCGCAAATATCAAGCCAGATTCAGAAGAATTTGTTTTTCGTTCATTGTCATACTGCAAGCGCACTAAAAGTTATAAGCTAAGAGGTTCAAGCTCTTTATCGTATACCCGTTCTAGGGAACTTTTACATGAATTGCTTGAATCTATTGGTCTAAACACGAAACATTTTGGTCTTCATAGTTTACGCGCAGGAGGGGCTTCGGCAGCGGCAAATATGGGGGTACCAGATAGGTTGTTTAAAAGACATGGTAGGTGGAGGAGCGAAAAGGCCAAAGATGGTTACGTGAAAGATGATATTTGTAAGAGATTATTAGTTTCTAAGTCTTTGGGAATTTAAGTATAACTTAATGACTTCTCTTGAATGAAAGTTTTCACTTTAATGTTGTCATTTTCTCACAAAGCGTGCGTTATTCGTTATATTTGAAATGTTTTTAGAATTAATATTTTCGAAAGTTAAAGTAGTCTTAATTTTTTTTTTTTTTAGTTCAGTATTGATTTAATTATTAGCGTTCTTAATTGCTTATGCCTTAGTATACAGCCCGTTCTTTGTTGGTCTATATATTACACAATACGAGACTGTTCCTATTTAACCACTGTGTTTTGTTGTTATTTCTACAAATGATTTGTTAAATAGGGGATAAATGATTTATTTCCGTTTGAGAGAATCGAATTAGGAAATAAATGTATTTATCCCAGGTTTATTAAATCATTCAGGTAGTATTTTGCACGAGATTATCGTGCATATAAGGTTTATATACTCCAAATATTGGTTTTCTATTCATTCGAAGTCTTCGTATTGTGTTAAACGTTACGTACATAGAGATACCCTACCCTCCCTCCCACATCTACTTTAGAAATTCGTTTTTTATCTTCTAGTATATTAGTCTTAACATCTCATTTTTGTTATTTTAAGGGGACTGATAGTATTGTTGAATGGAATAGAATAAACATTGTTTATTATTGGAAATAATAATATGGATGATATCAGTAATTAGAATGATCAGTGATAGTCATTGAACTTTAAAATGATTGAAGTGATTGTTTATATTAACTAGAAAAACGAATGATGGTTCGTTTATGTTGGACAATATACTAGGAGTAACGACAGTTTTACTGTTATAAATGTGTTTGTGTAATGCACTGGGAATGAACATTGAAAGTGTTAACTCACGATTAGATTGAATGACATTGAGTGTTTAATACACAGACTGAATAACTTTATATAAAAAAGTTGATTATTTTTCTTATCATATAATGACACTGCTATTGATATATATGAAATGAAATATTGTTATGTGGTAATACAAAATTTCGATATATTACACGTATAGGATAGACAACGAGTGCCGTTGTCTACGGGATATATACAACGAGCAAAGCGAGTTGTATATATCCCGTAGACAACGGCACGAGTTGTCTATCCGACTTAGACCACGTGACATAAAAATTGCAATTATTGAAAACTCTCCCACGCGTTCTATAGAAATTAGGATTAACGTGTTTTTATAAGAGTGATATCATCTTTGTACCGTTAACGCTTATTTGTCAGTAGGGCATATGAAAGAATGCAGGATATTTGTATCAATTCAGTTTTTCTCAAATACCGTATTTACTAAGATTTAACGTTCATTAACACTTTGAGTCACTTGCAATCACAAATGCTAAACAGTTAAATATGGATTTCTCAAAAATACTCAAAATTGAACTGCATGCTGAACAATTAGTTTTTGTGAGGAGTTTGCATGTTAGCGAAACACGATGACAGATACGTTGATTCAAGAAGATAGCCAGGTTCCGAAACTACGAAAAAGGCTGACAGCAAATCGGAGGTAAACATGTTGGATAAAAAAATATTGTTGTTTGAAATAATCTGATATTTTAAGTATGAACTACTGCTTACTGGTGAAATACATAATCACATACAAATTATCAGATTCTATTAGAAATCACTTTTTTACAATCGGTGTAAAGTGACAAAATAATTATGTTTATATTCATTTTTTGTTTGTTCTTATTTAAACAGAAACCAGTGACGGTGTTTATTTATTTATTTATTTATTTATCTATTTAGTTAGTTAGTTAGATAGATAGTTATTTAGTATTTTTTATTTATTTATTTCGTTTATCAGGACTACGAACACCTTTTAGTATATCGTGTCCTTCTTGTTCTACTTTCTAACTGGGCCAAGTTGTTCGAAACTTTAACAGGCTGTAATTTAGTTTAGTTTATACTAATTTGTTTTAGCTCGATTGTGATGAAAGCTTGAAGCTTATTTTACCATTCTCGAGTCCGTTTCCTATGAAAACCAGTACTGGGGTCACATGAGAAGTCATGGTCGTGACCCCAATGATGCTCGAACCCACGACCACTGCATTAAGCTGTTAAACTAACCGCCTGTTAAATTTCTATTTAAGATACTAGTCTTGGTGGGTGGGAAACACTAGTATGATGTTTTAATTTTACTGTAAAGATGATTTAGTGTTTATAATCCTTAACAAGTACATTTGATTTTCTAAACTGTCGAAATCTACTGATAATTTAAAAGTTAATCGACCGTTAACTCAATCGCCTGATAAAGTTTCGAACAACTGGATCCAGTTGTTTGCAAAGGTAAGGATCGTGCTGACATGTCTATTTTATAACAAGTGAACATAAAAAGTTACAACTGTTGGAAACGTTTCAGTGAATGTGTAAATTACGTTTTTACCCAGTTTGTTCTACACTAAAAATATGTAGTTTATTGTAATTCAATTTTATTGATATCAAATAACATGGGGTCATTTTTACGATATTAATATTTAGACGTTGTCGACTGAATTAACCTCCAAGTCTGTCATATTTTTTATCTCATTGATAACTGGTGAGAATATTGCAAGGTCATTTAACTCCGGCGTTAGCTTGTATTGTTAGATGGTAAACTGACACGAAATTCACGCGTTTTTTGCCCAAGTTTACCCAGATATATATACAACGCTACTGTTGTATATGAAATATAGACGGGTACAAGTCTGCTTTGCGATTGGCTATTTACGGATTATCGTGGTCTAAAATACGAGACTGTTCCTATTTAACCACTGTGTTTTGTTGTTATTTCTACAAATGATTTGTTAAATAGGGGATAAATGATTTATTTCCGTTTGAGAGAATCGAATTAGGAAATAATTAAAAAAAAGTGTTAGATAATATATTCTAAGATACAATAGTCAGCCGTAGCTTTGCCTTCATACTATATTATGCGGTTATTTTCTGGTCCTTTGGGATCATGGAGTCCATTCAACATGTGTGTAATTGAGTTCCGCTTAAGCCGGTGCTAGGGGGCGTGAGAGATGTTGCACATTTCATTACCTCTCTTGAACAGACTCAATCAAACCAAGTCTGCTATTATTCTTCTTGGTTGCATTCTTTGCTTCCAAAGGATCTTTTTACAGATTTTATTCATTAATGAAACGAATAAATTATCTTGCTGTGAAACTTTCAAAAAACACTTTTTTTTAGATTAAATACAGATTGAAATAACCTTTTATATTGATTTTGATTACGGTTTATGTAAATAAATTAATCAAGAAAAAGATTTGACAATGACAATATTTGTGCGTAGCATATCTCTCTAAATCCTTGATAATTCTCGCTTTATCGACTACAATTTCATTTCCGATAAAAGATAATAGGTAAAGACCACCTCTGAGTAAACGTCACTATATTCTCTTCTTGTTTATCAACCAACAGTGTTAATTTACCTGTGTAGATTTTTCATTTCCCACAGTAGCTCTTTTTTCTACAAATTTGGCTATGAACTGTATTCCGACCTGCCTATCAAAAATTTGATAGTTCCCTTTTAACATTAAAATAAAAATAAATGAAACGTTTACCGTATATTTAATCAAAATGAATACTGTGACTCGATTTTCTGTGTATCACATTCCAGTAGTATAAGTGATATATATGACTGTTTTGAAATTGTTATATATACCGTTCGTGTTTTATTTCGTTAGAAGTTTTGACAACCTGTTGTAAAATTCATTTGAGGTCTTCCAGTTTTCGATATCGATAACATTATTGTGATGTTAACATTTCTGCTTTTATGTCCTGTTTCTCGAGTCCACACTCGGTAAGTGCAGAACAGAACATTGCGCTAAGAATGTATATTCATGGTTACACTAACTGTTGCAATAATCGTGAGTAAAAGGATGACTTTTCTGGATGTTACAATTGTCAGGTTAACTGGATAATGTTTAAAATGTGGTAGAAAACATAATTATGATGCAATATTTCGCACCAAAATTTTCTAAAACCTGCAAAAAAAACAACAAATTGATACATTTGCTATATATCTGTTGTTGTTGTTTTTTTCTTACACTAATGGTTTGTAATGATACATCTAAAATGAAACAACCAATTTGCAAGATCTGTCAGTTTATTTCTACATATATGCCAATATCGACATAATAAATGTGTTTTAGAACTATCGAGTTTAAGGTGCTATGGCTGTTTTGTGCATACGTTTCTACCTGTATTATTGGTCCCTGTAGTTAAAACAAATTAGTAAAATTTATTGGTAATTGTTATTTGCAATATTATTCCAGTTTTATGAGTGCCTATTGAATATGTAATATAATTATTACACTGTTTTTGGTACATATGTTGAAAAACTGGTTAAAATACGTTAAGTCTGCAGTAAATAGCTTAAGACTAACAACCAGTCCATAAAAAATCTTTGTTAATTGGGTTCAAATCCAACAAGTTGGCTTCTTTTTAAAAAAGAAACATAGGAGAGGCCCAGTGTTGCTCCTTTTAAAGTTATATCAGAGACATAGATAACAATTGTTATCTATGTCTCTGGTAATATGATAGATTGTGTTATAGACGAAAAACAGTTTCCCTGTTGCAGGTCACTGTGGCCTATTAAGGATCATAGTCACTGTGACCATGACCTAATAATTTCAAAATCAATAAGACTTCAGTCTTATCAATCTTCAGGTTATGATCAACCTCCGCCAGTCGGAGGACATAGGCCCAAGCATTTCCTAGTTATTGAATTTCATTTAAAAATGTTCAAAAGCTACCACTGCAATAATTGTACACTGAACTTGGCCCTGGTGAAAGCTGCCAAATTAGCATCTTACCATTTTTGCGAGAACCTCACCTGACAGGCTTGTTTGTCAACTGCCCCGTTCATTTGGGCCCAGGAGATCAGCTTCCGAGAAGCTTTATTAAAGCTTAGAAGAAAATTTCAATCGAACGGACGACTGTCGGAAGTGAAAAAATATATCATTCTTTTTTTAAATGTATTTTTTTCAGAGATTTTTTATTGTTTATGTGCTATTTGAAAAAGAAATTCTAAACATTTTATTTGTTCTAGTTTATTACTCAGTTTGTAAGGTTTATATGTCGAATTGCCGCATTGTTTTGGTCACGTGATTAACATCGACTAACGGATGGAAGACACAGAAGCTCGGAAGAACTGTTCTTATTCCGGCAGATCTTCCGAACGGGGCAAACGAACCCGCCAGTTGAACAATAAATTTATTTTATTGAACGAAATACATTTTAACGTGATTCAATTCATATGCATATCTTTGAATACTGCGGACCAAGAATAGTAAATATATATCTATATATTTTTTGTTAATAACTGAACCGTTTCCAACATTTATAACAATAGTATTACACTATATTTCTTTATTTTAAATGAACAATTATTTTCGTCTTAGAGGATTTCAAAACTTACTTGTGCACAAGCGCATTGGGCCATTATAGACTGGCTCACCGTAATTTGCGCTAGAAAGTGAAATCTAACGCCGTAAAGTTAGTAGATAAGTCTAAATCCTCCTAGTTTGAAAGCCAAAACTATGGAGAGGTCTTGATAGATCTCTGCAATTAGAGAAAATGTCAGAAATATTGTCACTGTTTATTATCTTTTAATAACGTATAACCTGAGCAAGGTTAATATTACGCGTGAGCACTTTTTAACCAAAGTTTCCAATTCATCTAGCTATCTGTTGATCCTGTTCAACTCCCTTTTCTGTTTTCATTAATTAAGCAGCTGCGCGTCAGCATGAGAAAAAAAAGTTAAAAAATAAATGTCAAGAGTTGTCAAAAGTGACAGAAGTTAAAACATGACAGCACGTCAGCAGGTGTGTCAAAAGGTGAAATAACACTGCTTAATCTATCCAATGATTGTGATAGGTGTGCAATATCAAGATCAGGTCACATAACAACATATGAAGGAATTGCCACCACAGTATAAGGAAAGGAAAGAAAACTTCAAATATCTGGCAGAGGTACGGACCTGTCTGTATGTGTTTGTATCACAGACGATGTGTATGGAGAGTCAGTGCCATGCGGAGCTTAAGATATTGTGACAGTGGCAGTAGGACTTCAACTAAGCAATTAGTTTTGCAAACAGGTACGAATCTAGATTCAGTCCGTCTGTCTCCCAAGTTCGTTTTCATACAGATAAAACTGTGCTAAAATAAAGTAAGGATTCCCCTATTCCCACCCCGCGCCCCAGCAGACGACACTGCTGTTGACTTTGTCATTGTCAATTTCATCAATATTGTACTGGGTGTAGACAGATGAAGAGTAAATATTCAACATAGTCTGATTTTGCATACAGCTATGCAAAACATGAGACAAATACATACTATACATAAAATTTTACCTATAGTCAAGCAAATAATGCGGTGTACAATAGTAATATAGATCGCATCAAATATATGAGTCATATTATACAGCAGATCATTAAACTTATAATAACAATCTTCTTTTGAAAAAAAGATCACGTTATGCCATTGGACGCACGATGTGTAATAGACGGTAAACGTGTGTTTGTTTGACCAGTTATCCATAACGGGCTGACACATGACGACGGTAGGTGGTTAGAATCATCATAATGTGTTGTTTTATATAGACTGTGTAGGACTTAAGTTTTCAAAACGGGAATGTTAATAGTAAGATGGCTTTTTTCTTATCAGTTTTGGCGGAATACATGGGGCGAAATACTCCTTTATTTAAGACGTTATGGAGGATATTGATCTGTTTTGAATGTCTAGACTTAATAGGTAATTAATGAGAAACTGTGCCATATACATTTTACCATGTTATTTGCACATGAAATGTGATTTATTCAGAATTTGTTGTCGTTTCCTTATTTCGGTTTCAGGATTTAATCTATGTTATGTATGGGTAAATAACAATATACCATGACTTCCATTTTTTTAAGAAAAAGAGCGATGGTGCTCTGTGCTTCCGAGAAATCTGCCCTTACTTATAATGTTTTGTAAGTAAATGCAAGATCGTAGTGACACATCGAAGGGCGATGGGTACTCAAATCGCCATGTAATACTTTGTGGAGTTGTCGTTGTGACGTAAAACCCAACAAAACTGAAGATTTTGTCAGTAAAAGCATGATCGTAGTGATACTGCGAAGGACGATGAATATTGCCTAAGAAATACTGCTATTTCAATGCTTTCTTAAATGATTGTGCAAGATGCATTAAAATTAAGCCGTTATACACTCATTTAACACTTGATAACATAAATATATGCAACAGAGGTGTAATTCAAGAATGACGAAAACATGATTCATATATGTGTGAATGTACAAGGACGAGTATCCAACAAATAGAGCCACGTACCAAAAAGCGCAACCTACAGCATGCAGACTCGCACACGACCAGCTCACACAGACGACAAACACACGCACAAAGACAAAACAAACGCATTAAAGAAACCGAACAAATAAAGGTACATAGCGGGGACCGCCTTGGAACGGTCAGTAGCCAAACCATAACTGGGGAACTTAAACCGGTACATGGTGCCCCTAATCTTACTCAACAGTATACAGATCAGCTCACGCGGAAAACCCATTCTACTCGATCCTCGAAGGATGGCCAAAACGAGTACCAAGGCTCCGACTCGAAGTTCTTCGAGTCAGCCATTTTCCGTCAAGGAATCTCGCTATCTGACTCCGAGGATTTATGCGAAGTCAATCGAAGGAGATCCTCGAAGTGACTCGAGATGAAATCCAATTAGCGGAATACACACCTATATTGGTTTCTTTTGTTTCCGGGTCACTTGACGGAATTCCTTCATGTGACTCCGAGACGAATAATTAATTACCTATACAAATTTAAATGGGCCTTCGAGTAACTTCGAGGACAGATTTCAAATTACTCGGAGCAGGGTGATTATATTTTACATAGTGATAAGCGAAATAACACAGAATTTGTAAATAAAAATAATGCTGAAGTATTTTTATCGTACTTCAAATAAACCAAAGTTTTCTGTTTACTTATGATATTTTATCACTTTTTGAGTGGATACGGCAGTAGTATTTTTATCCTATTTATAATTCCTTCCAAATGAATAAAAGAAAGACCATTTTCATAATGAAAATTAATCATTTCTCCTATACTTTTCATTAATTAATAAAGGTCACTTTTCTTTCACGGTCATTATCTTAACGTTTATCTAGTCTTATACAGTTTCTTATTTAGTTCATTTTACATCAATTTATTTCTAAAATAGAAAAATAAGGAAACTTCACAGGTCGCTCAACACGACAAAAACGAAAATGTTGCAGGCTCGGTTTGATTGAGCCTGTTCATGGACGGTAGTGGAAATGCAAGCTACCGTCCACGCAATCTAATTTGCACTGTCAGAAACTATTTCAATATAATATTTAACAAATAACTATTTTTAACGGCAGTTATTTGAAATTGTGTTTAGTTTTATATAATTCTTAATACTTAACATTTTACTTTTCTAGCGGGCGTATTCTAAAAGGTTATCTAGTTATAAATTATTCATAATTTAGTGCATTTTCATGACTATTTCTAAAATAAATTCGCAAAGTCAGAAATTATTTCTATATAAAAATTTAACAAAGCAGTTGCTTTTAACGGCGCTCATTTGGAACTTTGTTTAATTATATATGATTAATAATTTAGTCCATTCTACATAAATTTACTTCTAAATCTAATTTGCATGTATTTTGAATATCATACTAAACAATTTACTTTTAGCGGGTGTTATTTTAACGTTTATCTATTTATAAATTATTCTTAATTTAGTGCATAAATTATTACACGACTTTTTTCCTAAATTTAATTTGCAATGTCAGAAATTATTTAAATATCAAAATTTAACAAATCACTTGCCTTTAACGGCGGTGATTTGAAAGTTTGTTTAATTTCGTATGATTAATAATTTATTTTTTTTATACACAAATATACTTCTTAATCTAATTCGCATGGTCAGAAACTATTTCAATATAAAAATTCACAACAGTTTCATACATTCAATTAAAAGAATAAGTTAATTTTACAAAAACAACCCGTCCAAGTAAGGAAATACTGCCTCGAAGTTTCGTCAAATCATCTCGCGGCACTCGAAATGACCGATTTATTGTTTATTACAGACTCGGAGTCGCGCGGAGTGGCAATAAATTACCGGAAATCACTATAGTGTTACCTGTATAATTTCGACTCGGAGTTCCGTCAAGTAATTTCTTGGAGTGACTCGACGAAATTCCGCTAAAGTAATAAAACTATAACAGTCGGTACTCCGAGTCAGAATTAGGCAGAACTCGGACGAATTCCTCGCTATGCAAGATTTTTCCTTCGAGGAAAAACGGAAAGTGGGTTTTCCGCGTGAGCTGATCTGTAGATAACAGTCATTTCTGTTAGTCAAGTTTCGTTCAATAATGGAATATTCATTCATATATATTGGTACATGTATACGTATTGGAATTAGAAACGTGTGTTGCGTGTTCATACTTCTCATTAACATCCATAACACGTTATCACACATTATTTTAAGGATGCGGCATTTAAACCCAAACGAAGCATGCGAATGTTCCAGACAAAATTACAAAACATATAACAATGAACAGAGATTCAAATCAACATTCCAACACAACAGGATGAAGAGGTATCAATTACCGGTTGACAGCATTTCAATAACCACTTCTTTTAAGTTAAAAGTATTGAGCTTTATTCAGCTCTCAATTACTGCTGACAAGGCTCGTTAGGTCTTAAGTTCATTATCCGTATTTTTGAAGTCCCATGAGGAATTTAAACTAAAACAGTGACAAGAATATTATTTTACTGCCAGTCAGCCAAGCCTTTACTTACCTGCAAACAAGATCTTTACAAGTCAAAAGTTTTTCCGCCGCCAGAAATGTATCTTCAGATCAGTCATAATGGATGTCATTTTAATGATCTCAAAAATAATTTGGGTCATCTGCAGGTCATGGCAATCTAAATATATCAAATTATATCCTAAAAAATCTAATATCTATAGTTTATGCAAACTAACCATACTTTCCTAACCAGAATCCTAACAGAAGTAATGTAAACACATTTACATTTACTCATCTCTATCAAAGGTTATCAGCTCACTGAACAGCTGATTACTTGTTTACATGTTATGTACGCGGATATTGATGACGTCATACACAACCTGTCTTTACAATTTAATATTAGGAAAAAGCATAATTTCACAAATCTCCGATAATCGTGGTAATCCTACATCACCACCAAATTATAAAATTCTTGTATCTAAGTCAAATATACCACATGAAAGGCGAAAATTGTAGAAATAAAAATGTAAACAAAAGGATCGTGTGAATTAGGTCATGGTCATCCGAGATGGTTGTAACTTACAGTGTGTTACGAAGATGGTCGAACCCAAGCTTTTTCCTTATATATATATATATATATATATATATATATATATATATATTGAAGGCGTTCCTTGAAACCTATTTACCTATTTTGTGTTAAGTTGTTTCCTTGGTATCAATTATATAGTAAAGGTAAGAAATAATTTATTTTCGGACGAACGGGTTCTGAAACTGAATGATTTCCTGATCCATTATCACGTTTAAATATATATTGTACATTCATTACAATCTTAAATTAATTGGTGAGTAATATATTGTATTATTGCGTTGATTTGCCTTAAAATCAAGCTTAGTCATTCGCTTTGTGGTCAGCCTTATACGTATAAGTAACATCATGTTACTTTTCTAAAACAGCGTTGAATGTACAATCAATGCTACTCGCAGGTTATTGGAGATTGCTATCAGAAAGACCAGTTTGTCATGCTGGACACTGAAATGATCAAAATATCCGCTAGGGCGACATGTGGCAATATTAATAGTAACACTTTACATTCGTAGTAACTATGTATATAATGATGTCAGTAATATATCATTTTCTCAATACAATGATATTTAGCAATTGAATGTATTGCAAGCAATTCTGACCAGCAGGTCATTCAATTGTCAGATCTATTGACCCACTTTCTTCGGACCGAGGGACAATATTTTTGACTCATGAAAAGGTTTCATCAATTTATATGAAATACTTTTTGAGCTAGGCGCACCACAAGGCAATAAATACTTTATTTAAATGATAAAGTTACACTAAATACATAAAGGAATGAGTGTATCATCCAAGAGTATCTTAGGTTATGTGTTTCATTATTATTTGTTACACTTAGGAAAAATAATATGTAACAAAATTTTACTCGTTAACAGGGAGTGAAACGAAATTATTTTAAAATAATTTGATCAGGGAGACCATTCAAAATTTCTTGATGATAGAGTAACACTTATGCCTATGCAAATAGGGGTTGGGTAGAAGCGTGAATGTCATTTTTTTGCGTTCGTTGGTGTTGCAAATGTCATATTCCTTTTAAGTGAATATATAGATAAAAGTCTAGATAATTTCATATTCATTCAACATATATTCAAATATCTTGCAGTTTTATCATCAACCATTCTTCAGGGTAGAATGGCTAAATGACATATCTGCAGTCACTGAGCAAGTCTCTGACCACAACACAAATGTTAATTCAAGGGCAAAAATACACAGATTATTACCCGCCACCAGGAGGTGGTGGGTTTATTGGTATGCTAAAACATTTTCGCGTGTGGGACATGGAGCAAGTCACGTGACAGGTTTTCGATCCTGCACAGCTGTACAGATTTTTTTGTTAGTAGGTGTGTGATACGCTAATACTTTATTTAAATGATTATATATAAATATATATAAAACTAGAATCAACACCGCAATTCTTTTTAAATATACATGTACTGACGCAATCAGTATGTCAAATAAAACGTAACAACGTCAGAAACCAATCATTAATTGAACCTACTATGGTGCCGTTAATAATAGCAATCATGAATTTCAGATTTTCATATTGTATTAAATAGGTATTTCATTACAGCTGTGTATAGAAGTGGAATATATGTAGCTAAATTACAAAATTTCTTGAATAATATTTAACAAATTGTTTACTTCGTATTCAATCGTACATATACTGGAATATTTTTGAACATTTGCATTAAAACAGTACCTTACCAACACATTACAGAAAGTGATGAACAGTTCGTATGTAATACGACAAGTACGTGTCAGAAAATCTTACTTTTTACGCATTTCTTTTAATTTCTTGATCTGTTAAAACAATCGTTTTGAATTAATATAGGTTTCAAGGAACGCCTTCAATATATATATATGAGGAGGGAGGTAAGGAGAATCTGAGACTCTGACCAGCGAAAAGGCTCTCTCAACCCCCTGCTATTACATCTTATTAATCTTTCTACTAGATAAAGTAAATGTGCCAAACAGAACAAAAACAATTCGAAAAAACTGGGTAATGTCCATGAACTGTCATCCAATTATAAATCGATGAATTTCTGAAAGAAATACGCTACAGTTTTTCCGGACGGGTCGATATTTACCCCAACACCGTGCCAATTTGGTTGTATTTCTAATCGATGTACTCATTGCAGAGTTGGAGCTGCCTTCTGCGCATGCCCGGAAGTGATTATCTAATGTCGCGTACGGCAAAAATGCGCAAATTATTGTATGTTCGCATGCATTAAATGTATAATATGTATAATATACTGACTATAGGTTAGGGTAAGTATCACCATGGTTACAAAATATATACATTTAAAGTACTTTTAGTTCAAATTGCTTTAATCCGACATATACTGGAGTCTGTAATTTATACCGGCGCTCCAACTCTGCATTGAGTCATAGCTGTTTCTAATCCCGTACCGTACCGATACCGTACATCCGTATTCGTAAACTATAGGTTTTGTTCATCGTTCTATGACATCAAAATACTTCAGAAACACCTTAAAATCCGCTTATTAAGAAATCTGCCGTTTGATAATTTTATATATCTCTAAGTCATTTCCTCAAACACTGAAAGAGTATTTCGTACCAACCTGCGTTGTATAAATGCCCGCCACACCCCATCTCATTGTAATTTGATTTATATAATAAGCGAAATCTAATAAGGTGACCTATCAATTTTCTTTTTGTTTTAGATTAAGTAGACATAACCAAAGGTATGTGCAAAATTTGATTAAATTCTATTATATGAAACCCGATAAAATAGCAGAAATACCAACTTAAAATTGACAAAAATATGCAAAAATAGCCATTGGGTCTGCTGAACAAGTATTCCTTTCTTTACAAAATCGTTTTCTTTTGATTTCTCTGAGCATGTTTTAAATAGATCTATTGTTTTCCGTTATAAAAATGCTTAGATATCAAATTTATGATGATTATTGTACGTTACTAAAATATATTTTAGGAGTATAGAAATTTTGAAAAATGTTAAAAATAGCACTATATCTAGGGGCAAATTAAATTGAAACAAAGCTGGTGACCTAGTATTTTTATTTCATTTTTCAATACATCATAACATGATCTTTTAATACAAAACATTTCATCAAAATCTATTATTGAGAAAAAAAATTACGAAACTTTAGCGAGCGTCTTTAAGTTAAGTATTTTACAGAATAAATGACATTAAGACCATCCCTCATATTTCTGTAAATACTATGTCAGAATTTCGCGAACCTGCGTGTTATCGCTGTGTGTAGTAAATCTCGAATGAACGAAAGCCCGCGCTAACTCATGAGATCTTCGTGCATAAGTTTTAACCAAAAGTTAACAAAAACAAGAAAAGAACCATAAAGTACTAAAAAGAAAAAGCTATTATTTATTTCCTTTACTATATAATTGATACCAAACAGACAACTTAACACAAAATAGGTTCCAATGATTGTGGTTTACTACTGTTCGAAAAAAACAAAGATGTCGTTATTGTGCCAATCAAATACCTAAATTTTGTGAACCTTGTAACCTCTTGTTTAAATTAAAATGAATATAACCGTCAGGGGAACTACTGGATTTCCATCTACCGTGTTTGTTCAACAATCTACTATCTATTTCATCCGTACTATTTGCAAGCACTTAGTAAATTTTGTTTGTTTTCTCCAATAGCTGCGATCGCTTCCAAAAATATCTCTCTACTTCTTGAATAAGATAAAGGATTAAACGTATCTCCGGGAATATATTTATTACTATTTTTGAGAAATTTCACTTTTGTAAATACATATTAGTTTGAGGAGATGGTCAAGCCTGCAGCTGCTAAATAATCCTTTAGCCACGATACCGGACATAGTTTATTTCCTGTCTTAGCAATGACTATTTCTGAACCTTTCTTTAACTGATCTGTTTCACTTTTTCTTATAAACAAAGACATGTGATTTTCATGAATATTAACATCTTTCATTTGTAAGAAACATAAGTCATTAAATCTGTGTCTGTTTTAAGAAATGGTTTCAAAATGGGAAAAATAACGCAGATCGCATCTCCTCACGACAACTGTTGTTGTTAAAATATGAATGATAACTGTAGATCATTAATATGATAATTTTCCACTAGGACAACCGCAGATCCTTTTACAATAAAACACTAACTTTATACGATATTTCCGAATGATAAATATAAAACAACTATTCACGACAACTGTAGGTCGTTAAATCAAAACGATAACTATAGATAATTAATCTGATAATTTTTCATTAGGCTAACTGTAAATCCTTTTACAATAAAATACTACTATCTTTATATGATGTTTCCGAATAATAAATGTAAAACATCTCTTCACAACATCTGTAGGTCGTTAAATCAGAATGATAACTGTAGAGCATTTATCTGATAATTTTTTAATAGGCTAACTGTAAAATTTGAATCCATTTACAATAAAATACTATCTTTATACGATGTTTCCGAATGATAAATGTAAAACATCTCTTCACGACAACTGTAGGTCGTTAAATCAGAATCATAACTGTGGATCATTAATCTTATAATTTTCCACTAGGATACCTGTAGATCCTTTTGCAATGAATATGGTATCATTAAAACAAAATGACAATTATGAGAAACTATCCGAGTCTAGTCTATTCTCTATAACTATAAATGCTGACCATAGATCCTTTAAAATAATATACTAACTAAGATGAAAGATAATACGATTTCTTCGATAAGGTTTGGACGAATATTTGTTCAAATAGTATTTCATATATATACGACAATATTACCTAAACATTGTTCCAGTTCTGACTGTTCTCCACAAGTAACCAACTATTTCTTTACATGAGTCAGAGACAAAGGATGAATAATTTAGACACAATCTTATATCTGTAATATTTTTTACAATCTTGTTTTAATTTTTAAATCAAGTACATTGCCATTAAAGGGAGAAACAGCAAAAACAAAGCCCGGAATAAAACAATGTTTTAGGTTTTTCATACTCGACAAATTCAACAACAAATTCTTTGAATGATCCAGTTAATGTTTACTATTGCTGGCCAAAATGTAGAAGATTCCCTCTTTGGAATTACTAAGGTTCCTTCTGCCCCACATTAGATTTTAATCATATATGACGAATTACTCTCTATGTTAAACGAATAGGAGGTATGTAGAAGATTCCCTCTTTGGAATTACTAAGGTTCCTTCTGCCCCACATTAGATTTTAATCATATATGACGAATTACTCTCTATGTTAAACGAATAGGAGGTATTAACCAATTGTTCTTTCCTGACCAATCAAATGCAAATGCATCTACACCTAATGTTCCTGAACACCAAACTTCTGAATTGAATATTTCTATCTTTTTGCTGTTTTTTTTTTTTTTTTTTTTTCAATCTGCGAATCTGTCAACATCAAATTGACCCCGTATTAAAATACTGAAGATGAAACTCCCAAATCATCAAAATCTAAAATCTTACTATAGGCGCCAGCTTCTGTGTTTAAATTTCTCGGAACCCAAGAAACTTCTAGTAAAATTTTGTGTTTGACGCATAAATCGAAAATTATTTTTGCAACTGCCTGAAATGCTATTTTGTACTACCTTGACTACAAATTCTGACTGTGTATTGATTATCTGTGTAAACTTTTACAAATGTCCCTGCCAAATGTTTACAAAAAAACTGTAACGCATACTCTAGAGAAAGCAACTCCCTGAAAGTAGAACTCTGCTTGATCGCTAAATCCGTAAACATAACTGAAAAATTCACTGAACTCAATAAAACTCCTGCAGCTGCCTGACTGCTTGCATCCACGAAATGAATTTTCTCCGGCATTCTATCAAGAGATACTAAAGATCGGAAGGGAAGTAACTCCAAATTAATGAACCAAACTTGTAACTCTTCTACTCTTCTAAAGACTGAGAATCTAACACAATTGTTGTGTCCCAAGATTCCCTTTGAACTGTTGGCAAGTGAAGATTTCTGGTTATAATTTGGCACACGTTCCCAAAACAAAAGGACATGGACAGAACGGTACCTACAACTTTCTCCACTTAACGGGCTGTACACATCTCTTTACTCTGTAATATCCTAAAATCATTTGTATTAATTTTTCAATTCTTCTAAAGGGGACTTTAACAGTTCCTGTAGATAAATCCCAAATATTTCCCAGCCATTCTAAGATAGGACAAGGTTCCCTTTGACGTTTTTCCTCAATAGCTATTAATCCTGCTCTTACAAGATATTGCCAAACCTGACTGCTTACTTTGTGACATAAAGCGGAGCGTCTGTGCCCCACCCATCGTCTAAATGTACGACTATCTGTATTTCCATTCCTCGCCAGTATTTTACAAGAGGTCTTAGAAGTTTGGTAAACAGCCATTGCGCTATAGAAATACCAAATGGAAGAACCGTGAAGACGAAGAACTTACCTTCTCCGTCTACAACCCGTGAAAACCCTAAACAAATCTTGCTATTCTTTATTTATCTTTACATGATGATATCCCGAGCTGAAATCGAACTTGAACATAAAATTCCTTTTTTTGACAAAATTCTAAAGCTTGTTTCTGACCCGCCCCTTCCCGGCGGGGGGATAGACTTACAAAGTCTGTTGAGATCAAATAATCTGTAATAATATTAATTTCTTCATAGTGACACTGATATTTCCTCAGGAAAACATTTTCTCTCTAGGCTCATCTCAACGTTAGAGACAGAGGCAAGAGATATTGTATTTCTTTTCAGAAAGTGGTATCAGACAGGATTGATTTTATGGCCAGGTGCTTTACATTTAATGTCTCTAACGACTGATGCCAGTCTAGCGGGGGGATAGAAAATGCCGGCTGTATCTCCATGCAGAAAAGTACGACTCCACCGAAAATGGAGCCGCCCGTTTGCCGTGGGTGGCGGTCCGTAAGCCAGAGAGGAGGGTCCTGGCCCTTTTTAAGGGTGTGGGTACACATCTTTGGCCTCTAATTCGGTGTAAACGTTTCTGGCGGTCGTATTGACCCGATACAAGCAATCGGATAGTCATGCCAAGCGCTATCTCACTTTGATAACGCTTACATCTTCTTATTCTTCATGTTAATTGCATTCATATGTTTTTCATTTCTATATTGCACAATTATCTATGGTTTTTTTTGTTCAAATTAACGTTACACAAAATCAAATGTTTTTTTCCTTCTACTGTTATATTTTACTGCGTTCAACAAACTTCATAGTACGTTCACACAAAAGTTACTGAACACTTCATTGCAATATGTACGTCAATTTTTATTTCTTAGAAGGCGGTGGCTTAGGGTCAATTGGTAGGGTAAAGTAGCCATCCCTTGAATCCCCTTACTGCATTTTTGTAATACAACTGGTGATAAAACAAGACTGCAAAATTTCTGATCGAGTATATCACTATGGAATTTGCACTCTTTGTAAGTAAATTGAAGTAGCTACACAACAAAGTTAATTTCATGCAGCTATGTGGTGCAGTCATTTTAACAGACTGTTGAATTAAAGACACAAAACAAATGACCATATTCTCTCATCAGATTTTGTTTTGGCTAAACAACATTTAAAAATGCTAAATTTTATTATGCACAGATTCAAAAACAAATAAGAACAAATTCCTAAAAATAATTTTAAATAAAAGTTGTTGTCATTTCTAACACTGATTTTACTCAGTCATACGCATCCAGGCAATCAAAACGCATCAGAATAAAGTTATTTCTCATAATACAAATATGTAATAAAATGAAAAAAGAAGTGAATATTTTAACTCTTTTAGAGAAAAACTATTGTCCTGAAAATTTGATTATTTTGGACTAATTTTCAGAAAACATGTACTTTATGAAAATTTGAATTTTGAAACAATTTTGTAGAATTTCTAAAGTATCACACACAAGCTGTCAAAATAATTGAGTTATAATTAACACTTTATTCTATAGATCAAGAGACAGTTTCAAAGTTTAACAACAATATAAATAAATAAATAATTAAATATCCACGCAGATTATTTTACTTTTTCATACACACATGAGCATTGTCATATCGCAAAGGTAAAAATGAAACGTCTAGTACATGTAAAAGAAAATATTGTGTGCATCGTCACGACGTAAAGATGTGACAATGTTCACGCGGTATGAAAATGTAAAATAATTCTATGAGATTTCTTTTTTGCATTTCGGTATGATGCGTACACGTTATTTTTGTGCGGTAATTATGTACGTCTTCTATTGAAGTGTATTATATAAAACAATACCCAATTATTTACAATTCATTTTTTTCCGCGCTCAAATGTTTAGATCCGTACTTATAAAGAATATACTCAACGCCTTTTCTAGCTCCATAGCTGGGTTTTTAATTTTATCTCTGCTAAATTTTAACAGATTTGAATGAAATTCTGGCACACTGTTTAATGATTATTGTAATAAAACGTAAGAACGATAATAAACAGAAACTCATACTCATTTAGCCGTAAAATTGTTTGATCCCACAGATGGCATTATTTGTCGCATAGCGACGAGCGAAAAAGTACATAATAAGTAAAATGTATATATTTTTGCGTTGCATTATTTCAACTGTCATTGCTCAATGAATCTTCGTTGGTATCTATTCATTGATTTATTCATCTATTTTTTATTTTTGTGTTTCTGCATACTTCTGTAACTCTACAGTTTCCGATAAATCTTCGAACGTAGGCTGTACCACGAAGCAGTTGACTGTATTTGTTATATCTGGTAACATCTATGAGCCTGTGTATGCCGTATTCTATTTCGAGATTCACGTCTAGTACTGTGGTAGTAAGTCTGTTCTCGGGTATTGTGGGTCCAGTTTCTTGTAAGATATAATTGTTGCCTGGTGTAGTAGGTCTCCTCTCTGGCGTTATAGGTCTCCTAGCAGGCAAAGCAGGTGTATGTCTCTTCTCTGGCGTAGTATGTCTTCCTGAGGCAGTATGTCTCTCTGGGGCAGTATGTCTCTTTGGAGTAGTATATTGAGGCAGTAGGTTTCTCTGAGGTAGTATGTCTCTCTTGGGCAGTATGTCTCTCTGCGGCAGTATGTCTCTGGGGCAGTATGTCTCTCTGGGGCAGTATGTCTCTAGGGGCGGCCTCCGTGGCCGAGTGTTTAAAGTCACTGACTTCTAATTACTTGCCCCTCATCGATGTGGGTTCGAGCCTCACTCGGGGCGTTGAATTCTTCGTGTTAGGAAGCCATCCAGCTGAAGTATTTCTCTCTGGGGCAGTATGTCTCTTTGGGGCGGTATGTCTGTCTGAGGCAGTAGGTTTCTCTGGGGCAGTATGTCTCTCCGACGTACTAGAACACTGTACTTCCCATGTTGGCTATTTTGATCTGTCTGTGATCTAAATCGGTCCATTGTATGATAATCTATTCTCTGTAAACTGAGATGAACTTACTCCTCGTGTTAACAAATCTGCAGTGTAGAACGTTGAGTTGGCGTCTGCTGCGTAGAACCTTGAACTGTCGTCTCCTGTGTAAAACCTTAAGCTGTCGTCTGCTGCTGGCATTGAAAGTCTCTAAGTCGGTTTAGTTTTAAATTTAACTCAGTCGTATAAATGTCTGTCTCAACCATATCTTATTATTCTCTTCTATTCCATCGGCGCCAATCTGAGATTGTATCTTTAGTTGACTGATGTAAACATATCCACTTTTATCTCCAGTGTCTTCAGCAGAGTGTTGAAATCTAACAAACTTCCATTTTCTTTAACTTCTAATTTCTCGAGTAAAATCGCAATTGTTCTTCGTAATCCTGCCCTGGATGACTGTAGTTTCTGTAAATTCATTTTCGTTTTTCGTCACGGCACCAAACATATGGGTATCTGGGAGCTTGGGTAAGCTGAATATACAACACGTTGTGTTCGCTCTAAAATCTATTTCTCAACTGAATATTACCTGGCGTCAATACATAACAAAGGAAGTGACGTAAGCGACATTAATGCCGTTAAAAGACGTTATACAAAAGTGCGTAACACGGCAAATACTTAACAGGTGCCTACATTTGTCCAAAGTGCGGCCAAAACGGCCGTTCTCATGAACATGACGCCTGCAGTCATCCATTACGTTGTATGAATTGCAGTGAGCCACATTCAGCCAGGTCTCATGATTGCAAGACATGGAAAATCGAAAAAGAAGGTTCTTCATGTCAAATTCACACAAGACATTGTATTTCCAGAAGCAAGACAAATTGCCAATACTAAATTTACATCTCCAACACTCGCACAAACTTATTCATAAATAACTAAATCTGTCTCTTACAAAACAACACTGTACATTGATGCCTTTATTCAAACAGATTCAGTGACTGTTCCACACAATCCAACTCCAACTTCAGTACCCAGTAAACAACCAACAAATGTACAGAAAAAACTTCACGTTAAACCTAGCTGCAATACAAAACACCCCTAATAACAAGCCACAACCACAACGTTCTAACAATGGAACAAGCAATTCATCTAACAATTCAACAAGTAATTCATCATCGGCAAAGGTGAATAAAACACCCAAACAAACAATTGAACTGAATACCGGTGGAGTGGGGGGGATCCAATTAACCGCTACAACCGTTTTAACATTTAGCAATAGATGTAGATATAAAGAAAGAGGAGGGTGGACGTTCGGCTAAACCTCCTGCCATACCTCCTAAACCTTCGACGGAAAAAAGGGTTACTAACATCCCTTCCCCTGAGAAGACTGATTAATGTGAATACCGTATTTCAAGATAAAATATTTTTATGTCAAATAAAATAATCCTATGGAACTGTCCTAGACTTAAAGCTAATTGTAATGAAATTCTCCTTTTTTTATCAAAATATAATCCCTCTTTGATATGTCTTAGTGAAACCTTTTTGAAAGAGAGCGTTGGTCTACGGATGGCGGGGCCGTGAGTTCGATCCCCGGACGGGGCGTATTTTCTCCTTGATGACCTGATAAAAAACATTATGTCTGAAATCATCCGTCCTCCACCTCTAATTCATGTGGGGAAGTTGGCAGTTACTTGCCGAGAACAGGTTTGTACTGGTACAGAATCCAGAAACACTGGTTAGGTTAACTGCCCGCAGTTGAAAAATGGCGAGAAACCAAAAACAAACGAACAAACACATCCTTTAAATTTATTCAATGTATAACTTTATAAATAAAAGTTCAGAAAGAGCTTCTGGTGGAGCATCAATTTTAATAAATAATGCATGTCCGCATAGAGAAATTCTTTTGTATACTACTATTCAGTCAGTTGCAGTACATTTTACTATGCATCGACCTATTACATTTTGTTAATCTTGAAGAACATATCTCAGTGTGTCCACTTTTGTCAAATACGAAAACAACATTTTGACCCTGAGTTTTTCCTAAATGGTACAAAAATACTCCTTGTTGACGAAGCAAACTTTCTTGGTGTCATCTTTGATAAAAAAACAACTTTCTTTTATGCCACATATCAAATATCTGAAAGCCAAATGTTTGAAATCAATGAATTTGTTAAAGGTAATTCCAAATACTGATTGGGGAGCCAATCCAAGGTTTTATTAAGATTTTATACAGCTTTAATCAGATCCAAAATAGATTACGGTTGTGTTGTTTATGGTTCATCAAGAAAATCTTATTTACAAATGTTAGATACCATCCATAATCAAGGTCTTCGTATTGCTCTCGATGCATTCCGAACATCGCCTGTTAGAAGCTTGTACCCTGAAGCAAACGAACCCTCTGTTTACACACGCCGAGAAAAACTATCATTGCAATATGCTTTGAGGGTGGCTGCAAACAAATCTAACCCTGCACAATCCATAATCAAGGTCTTCGTATTGCTCTCGATGCATTCCGAACATCGCCTGTTGGAAGCTTGTACCCTGAAGCAAACGAACCCTCTGTTTACACACGCCGAGAAAAACTATCATTGCAATATGCTTTGAGGGTGGATGCAAACAAATCTAACCCTGCTCACAAAATCATTTTTAAACCGACGTACTTCGACTCATATGAGAAAAAAAAAAAAAAATCAAACCGTTTGGATTTCGTATAAAATCTATGAAACTGAGTGAATTTGATGAAAGTAAAGACAATTCAATTCCAGATACACCACCATTGAATCTTAATTCTCCTACAGTTCTTTTTGATATGAAAACTGTCTTTAGAAAGTCTGAAACAACCCTGTATATTCAAGTTCAAATATAATGAAATCAAGTCATTTTACAAGGACTGTTTTGCAATTTACACAAACGGTTCGAAAGATAATTCGAAGGTTGGCTGTGCTGCTGTTAGCCACATTCATCAATCAAAATTACATTTGCCAAATAACGCAACAATATTTTCATCCGAGGTAAAAGCTATTGATTTAGCACTAAATTTCATATCAAAATATAGTGAAGACAAATTTATTATATTTTCTGAATTGTTTTCTTTTTTACAGTCAATTCGTAACCGAAATATGGAATATTCTTTCATTCAAAATATTCTTCTCAGGTTTCATACACTATCTTTAAAAAAGTATATCATATTTTGTTGGATTCCTAGACATGTTGGTATTCATGCAAACGGTATGCTGATACTGCAGCAAAGAAATCCCTTTCATTATCACAATCTAATTTGAAATTACCATATATTGATTTTAGGCCAAATGTGATCAAGTACATTTTATCTAAATGTTCAATAAACTTCATAATATTTAACCTACTCTAGGGGAATGGAACCACGCAAGGAGGAAGTTGTTCTTTCTCGTTGTCGAATAGGTCATACCCGTTTGACTCATTCTTATCTTTCGAATAAAGAAGATCAACCTGAATGTGTACCATGTCAAACACCGCTAACTATTAAACGTATTTTGATCGATTGTACAGTACATACTATGACGTTTAATCTTTGAAAGAGTTGTTTGAAAAAATTTCAGTCGGAAATATTTTATCTTTTTTAAAGCAGATAGGGATTTATCAAAAAACCTGAATATTTCAAATTTTATTCACAGTATTATGTTTTATCCCCTCCCCCTTTACTTTTAGTAAGTTTTCGTGGCTCCTCTTTGTTTTGGCAGCCGGGTCCCAAGACAGTGCTTGATTGTTTTTCCTATTTGTGTGGGTACGTTTGTGGGCTTGTGAGTCTATAACGGTGCCTTACTGTTTTCTTATGTGTTGCTTGTTCGTTTTTTCTATGTTGTTCGGATGTTCGTTGTTGTGTGATTATCTTTGGTACATGAGTGTCTGCGCTATTGTGGTTTGCGTTGTAGTGCGACTGTTTTTATAGAAAATGGCATTCCCTTGTATATTCTTCCTTGTTTGTCTTTCCCCTTCGGATT